>NW_024468548.1:0-1396 GCF_001632365.1 Laetiporus sulphureus 93-53
TTCGCTCTGGATGCATTCAGTGTCGTACACGGTACCGTATCAAGAACAATGACAATACCAGTGGAGGAACGTACGGGAATGGCGAACATCCACATCATGGATTGGTACGAAGAAGAAGAACGGCTGCTCGAAGGTATAAGTAGCGGCCCTCCTTTCCCTCTACTAGACCATCGCCTCCTCCTACTCGAGTGGGAACTCTACGAGGAAATCTACCCTTGGGATAAAGAGAACCGCCCCGCTCTACCACCGCCACCCATGTCGCTCAACATCCGTGTCACCACTACCGTCACCCGTAGCGCATCCGAGCCAGGGCTCCTCATCGATAGTGACGGAGACGACATCCCGCTCCTGAACAACATTAGCGACGAAGCACTGGCCGAGTCATGGAGAAGTGCACGATGGGGAGACGACGAAGATGAGACAGGTCGTTGGACGACAGGAGGATCTTGGACGACGGGGAGACCTTGGGGTGGAGACGATGAACAGGCAGGGAATGCCGACGATGAACAAACCGGCTACCCCCACCGTCCTGGCGCCACCTACCCCTACAACACCACACCCGAGGATGGATCACAACCTGCACCGGCTGATACCATCAAGGAACAAATCAGGTACGCTCGAGAGGTCAAGTCTTCGAACAACCCAGCGGCAGGACAGGTATCGCTCATCGCCCCGGACGTAGCATCACCCTACGATGTTTTCATCGCTACACCACTAACATTCCTCATGGAACGCGATGGCCATCGACTCTATGTCCACCGTACGGGCACGGGCGACTTCGCCACCTTCCACGCCTTCGTCTTCACTTGGGACAACCAGAAGGTCGCCTGGCACCTCTACTCAGAAGACTCACCTCATCGCGTCTTCAGCCAATGGGTCGCTCTGCTCTATCCACCACCCATCCCAGGCATGCACGACTGGTATCCAACACCCAACCGGACGCGCATCCTTAGCGTTCGCTTCGCGGGCAAGGAAGAAGGCGTTGAACAGTATGAGGTTGAACTCTTCAGGACGTTCTCCGATCAAGTCCACTACGGAGATGCCAAGACCCCTCGCGAGTTCACGCCGGTCATCTTCCAACCCCTCGTCGCCATGATTGAGAAGCCTGGGTGGCTTACCGACGGAGTGGAGGCACTGAAGGCGGTCCTGTACGAGGACGGATCCATCTCGCACTGGGCACCTACCGCGTTCCATCCTCAGCCTCAAGAGGATCTCGACGCTGAGTGGGAGGTCGTACCCCACACCACCACCCCAGTCTATGGATATGTGGGTGTCCGTGGAGGGCGATGATGGGTTAGTTTGGTGAGTGGTCGTCAAGGGTCTTGCCGGTTGGAAGGGGGAGCTTGTGTTACGGTTTCAGCGCTTCATGGTCACGTGACAGTTTACGTTGCACGTG
>NW_024468548.1:4926-6921 GCF_001632365.1 Laetiporus sulphureus 93-53
CTCCCGTGCACAGCACGTTTCCGGGGCTAGCATAGATGAACACACTTCCATCTCGCCCATGCCTGTCTTTCCCAGACCGTGGACGGCGGCCACCGTGACATCCGTTGAGGACTCTCCGGACGCGGCGTGCCGCTCTTCACTCGACCACCAACACCCACGCCTCGCAAGACCAATGGATACGTACCGACAGCAAACCTCCGACCGGGACCTTGGACGCAGCGGCATCCGTCGCTCCTCGCGTAAGTCACGTCCACACGATGTTCTGGGTAGACCGTCGCTGACACTGTTCCCGGCCCAGACTCGCTACCTAGACTGTCCTGGTACGCTGTGCATGCAGATCGCGGCTGTCTGACCACTGAGTACTGATACGCACCAGGACGACTCGCACACGCGGACAGCAAGCCCATCCGACCTGGACACCGTTCCATCCACCGCTCTTCCGTAAGTCCACTCGAACGCCTCGCCCGTTGCCCGTCGCTCACATGCCTCCCCGCGCAGACCGCGTTCATTTGCCTCGCAAGCAGGTAAGCCCACGCCCGCCGGTCTCGCACCCACCTCCTCACCTCACATCGTGGCCAGGCCGCCCGGACGGACCAAGACCGAGGAGAACGGGTTCGGAGGGTTGCCTTTGATGGGTGGATGTAATAGGGTAGAGGAAATGGCATTGAGGCAAGCGTCGGAAGGACCGATGACAGCGACCGTGAGTGATGGGACGCGGCGCACCTGGGGAGGTCGCGAACGCACTTTAGATTGCTGAGACGGCATGCATGATGAGCGGCGCATGACCGGTATGAGCGTGCGCGAGATGCAGTGAAGAGGCTCGGTCCTGTGAGAGAGCGACATGGCTCACCCGAGTCGGTATGAGTGTCTCGCCGGCACGTAATGGAGGTCAGTCCACGCGCGATAGCCAGCAAGGCGAGAAATGAGCGCCGCAAAAGATGCGTGCTCCAGCGCGCACCACCGCCATCGCTCGGCGTGTCTTGGAGGCATGCAACTGGCCCCCGATGTGGTATGCGGACGCGCGAGGGGTTCATCGCAGTGAGGACGGATAGGGAGGCATTCGCAAGTGCCCAGCAGGACCATGCGGCGTGACGGTCTCGGACTGTGCTCACGTCCTCAATTCACATCATCGCCTATACGCTGAAGGCCGTCCGGCGAATGGAGGAGTATATTGAATTGAAAATGAGTAGTACAGGGAGGGGATATGGGAATAGAAACAATAAATGGCGAGATATCATACCTGAGAAGTGCCCATATCGCCTGCGAGTCATGCGTCCCGTCCATCGCCGCCTCGTCCAACAGCGTTGCCCATGAAGCAGCTGGCAAGGCGCGCCGCCGCACCGTTAGCATCGCGACACCAGCTCCTTGAGCTCCGCCATCTCCAGCTCGACGACGGTCGTGTTCTTGCCGTGCCATGTTCGCACCACCCTCGCCTTTGGCTGATTGTCTCGAGGTCCTGTAGCGCTGTCTCGAGCGCCGACATTCCGACATCCCAGTGGCGTGTACGTCGTCCTCAATAGATGCATAGGAGGCATTCTCGTTCAGTGGCATGCGCCGTTCCTGCTGCGTGTGGACAACATCGGGAATGGGAGAGGATCCTAAGAGGGCGTGGAGGCGAAGAAGATCATGGATGCGGGAGGCCTCGTGAGCGATGACATCATGGTCGGCATGATCAAAGACCGTGTAAGAACGGGTGCGTACTTCACTGAATGTATGTTGCCTATCGATTCTACCAAGCCTTGCGCATCGTGGCTTGTTGCTGGCCAGATGATTGACATGTTTGATTGTTTCATGTCGCTCCGCCGGTGGCGTCTTTGGCTACTGAGTACTGAATATATTCGAGGTCTGGCAAGAGGAGTCGCTTTCCCAGGCGTTTGGCAAGGTCGAAGAAGATTTGCAGCCACGATCTCAGTCATGCTCCGCATATGTTCACTTCCATCTGAATCTTTGATCAACCGTGATAAGGGGCATCTTGGGCGCTGCATGCGGCCCATG
>NW_024468548.1:7256-124793 GCF_001632365.1 Laetiporus sulphureus 93-53
CGACGCCGTTACAGCGCGGGATGGCCTGCCTCTGCTGCCGCAAGCGGAAAATGGTGTGTGCCACTCAGCGTCCCACGCGCGCACCGGATGCAAAACTGATTCAGTCCACGTGCGCGATCCTGCAGAAATGTGACGGCCTGCGCCCCGTGTGCACGCAATGCTTAAAGTCGAACCGCGGGGCCGACTGTCAATACTACGAAAAGAAACATATTAGCCGCACGCAGCTCCTACAGCAGAAGGTCGCAAAGCTCGAGGCACGCCTCCGCGAACTCGAGTCGGAGCAGTCAGAGTCGGCTTCAAGTTCCTCATCTGCGAGCGCATCGTCCTCTGCGCCTTCTCCCGCCGCGCAGCCTGTCAATCCAGGGCTGCTCGATTATTCTGGTAGGCAGATCATTTCCCATACCGGGCGACTGTGGGTGCTTGTGTGTTGACTACTATCTCAGATGGCCTGTCATTAAAAGATGGCAGTTCGCACAGTGGGAGCATCCACGGAACCTTCCCGGTCTTCGATTTTACTCCTCAATCATCCTTCGCGCTCGCAGATCCCTTCCCTGCTGATACGTTATGGCAGAGTCAATCACTACTGCAGACGCCGTCATCGCCGCCGTCGCCAAGTGCACATGCCACTTCTTTCTCACAACGGTCGAGTTCATTAAATTGGTGGGAGGACGGGAATGTATTTTGCGAGAACAAACAGAGACTGTCTGTCGTTTCTCCGCGATTTCCGATCTGTCCGATCTGACCTCTCGGCGTCACAGACTAGAAACCTTCTTCGCGCACAGGCATCAATGTGCGTTCGACGTGCACCTCGGTCGGTTCCAATCCTCGCTGTTCCTCGCGCCTTCATACCAACCACACCCTGCACTCATGGACGCGATCTACCTTCTCGCATGCTACTTCTCTCGCTCAAGTCACCTAACGAAGCTCGAGCCGCATTTCCTCAAACGCGCTCTGCAGGGCATCACCGATGCGCTGCAGAAACAAGACCGCATGGTGCACGTCCTACAAGCCTCCTCGCTTCTCGCTGTCTACTTCTTTTGTAATGGACGCGTGCTCGAGGGGTACTACCACTCCTCCACCTCCGCCCGCCTCACGATCGATCTCGGCCTTCACCAGCTCAAGCCCGTCGACTGGCCTGCCGCGCTGCACATGCCTCTCTCCGGCGCTGCGGTACTCGCACCGCAAGCCTCTGGCTCTGGCTCATCCTCAGCCTCAACACAGGAAGCAACCTCCTCCTCGTCGGTGCAGACTGATGTGACCTTCCCGCTACCACCTCCGCGCGACCCGATCGAGCACGCGGAACGCGTTGCGGCGTTCTGGCAGATATTCATCGTCGACCGCGCGTGGAGCGTCGTGACGGGCCTGCCGTCCGCGCTGCCGGACGATGACCACCCCCGCACGCAGATCGAGACGTCGTGGCCAATGAGCATCATGGACATGTCGATGGTGCGTGTTGTGGGCAGCTAGTTGTGCTGATGCTTGACACGATGTTATGTAGAGCCCGGAGGCGAGCGGAACGTTGTTACCGGTATATGGCGAGCGCCTTCCTGGTCCTGACCTCGCGGCGTCAACAGCGACGCTTCGTGCTAAAGCGGTTATGCTCTTCGAGCGCACGGCGCGCTTCTCGCAACGTACGTTTCGCCTTTTTCTTCTGCCGATTGTCATGTTGACCTTCACACGACAGCGCGTCATGACTCGGATTGGCTCGAACATCGATCACTCGAGATGTCGCTCGCGCAATTCAGCACGAACCTGCCGGAGATCACACGACGCACGCCTCAAATCGCGGTGGACATCGAGCTTGTGAGCGTCCACACGCTCATCCACACCGCGACGATCCACCTCAATCGCGCGCATCTCGAGGCGTCTTTGGCGTCGTTTGAGAAATGCCTCGCGGCGGCGAACGCGGTCGCAACCATAATTAGTAAGTTGGCAGAGAGCGATTATGGGCACTTGGACCCTATCAATGGCGTAAGTGGCCGATTGGATGACTCGTGTTAGCTAGAGACTCATGAAAGTGGGTTGAAGACGTGTTGGCGTTCCGTTGCGGACGTCTACGTGCGGGTATTGACTGCAGCGCAGACTTATGGGCTGCAGTGCGATGCGATGGCTATCGGTGAGGCACTCAGCATGCTGGTCGCCGCCATGAGGCGGCTTACGATGTTCTTCCCGGTGGCGACTATGCCTTGACAGCAACTTGTCACTCTAAAGAACGGTTTCCCTACATCAGTTTGTCTTTGTACCAATGCTCGAAATGTTCTCAAAAGTTAAGCTAAACTAATGTGTACTCTGGTGGACGCGGACTTGCGACATGTCTGCGTATAATGTAGCATACGGCTCGATGCCTTCGCTCACGAGCAGTGTATTAATATTGTAGAAGTTAGATACGCCACTTGGAATACTGATTCAGCTGTGGGTTGGGGGACTATGACCGAGCGATCGGAGTGTGCCTCGTGGATCAAGGACATGAAGTTCATCACAGCGCAATGAACGTTGCAGATCAAGGGAATTTAATGCGTTCGGAATGCAACAGTAGTCGGGCCGATCACACCAGACAATCGACATGCATGGATGAGTTCCGTGACCATTGCAGAGACACTGCGGCACATCTGATATTGCTGGATATTGCTGAAAATCGGAATTTGGTTAGGCTCGCTCGCTCGCGAGCCAGAATCAAAGTTGACCGGGTCTTCTGCCACTTTCCTGGTGCTTGATTGCCTCTTCCAAGCCGGGACTGTCGGTGTGAGCATGTTCCGTCCTTGAGTTTCTGGTACTTCGAAAAGGAAGGGGACGAGTTGCGCTTCTAAGCGGGCTTGGCCAATTCAGTAATTTGTCATGATCAATTATATGTTTGTATGCGCATCGAAGTGAGCCGAGGATGAGACTGAAGATAACACCGAAGCAAAGATGATCGGCCTATTTGATGATTTACTTCCGCAAGAGTGGATGATGTGCAGAAGACCGCGTCTTGAATGTAGTTCGGGAGAAACATACGTAAACGCGCATATTGGATGCATCACGCACGTTGTTTATTATGTCCTCGGATTTGCAGGTGGCCATCTTCTCCAATCTACGCGATGTGAGTGCATAGATCTCCTTGAGTGGTGTTTGACGTCCTTGGCGCATACGGGCGCTCGGTCGATGGCCTGTTGAGGCTGCAAAGTCCTTGAGCGGCGAAGAAGAGCTTGGAGCGCCTGTTTGACGTGAGACAAAGTCGTAGGCTGTCGCCTGCTGCGTTTTATGAGATATCGGAACACCTATCGCCTGAGCAGAGGTACCTGGCCATCGTTGTTTGCTATACGGCGCAACATCCTGAACATTTTAGGATATGAGGTCATTGGCGTCGGCCCCTGCGACATGCAACGATTTGGCGTCTACAGCCTCATCTATCGGTGTTCCACTCGTGGTGCTATCGCATTTGCTCAGCGGGGTTATCTACGGTTGACATGCTCGTCAGAACGCCGTATAGGGACGAATCTTGCGATGATGGACCCAGCTACCAGTGTGGACACGGGAACGCTCGATGCTGGTTCGAGCAGTTGGATATCGTGAACTGGTGCATGCATGCAACTAAAGCCATTGTCAGAATGCCGCGGGGCAAGCTAGCTCTGGTGATGATAGCCCAAATATGGATAATCAGATGATCATGAAGTTCTTGCTAGTTTCAGCATGTTGGTCGATGAACAATTCGCGGAGAGAGTGGAAAAGTCGGCGCTTGAAATATGCCAGAGATGTTATATTAGTGATTCTAAGCGATACTGTATAACGCTGGAGCTTTGATATCGAGAAGTATTAAAAGTCGCCATGATTGGAAGGTACTTGCAATGCTGGTAACATCGGTCGCAGACATAGAGGCGCATTATTCTTTGATGCAGAGGACCACCCAATCGACAGAGAATACTAACGAATTTGAGGAGCAGCACACGAGAGACAGGTGATTGTCATTGACGGCCAAGTGATGAGTCTAGAGCACGCGTCGAAGACGGAATAGAGGCGTTATTGCTACGAATCGAACCCGAGGTGTCGCGAGAACTCTATGCGTTATTTCATACTAGTATGCGACTATGTTTGATAGCATGAGCTTGAGCGACGACGTGGAACATTGTGATCAAGTGAGGTTGGCAGACTCAGCTCAAGTTAAAGTTCGGTCACCGGTGGCCCGCTTGTGGCGAGGGCGTCGGCGTGGTCACTGTCACGCCTCGAACCAGGCTGTGACAGGACGCGTGCACTATGAAGGCCTTTACTGGACATAGCATGCGTTGAGTTAGTAACCTCCCATCATCACTTGATGCTCTTTGAATATGTCTCATGAAAACTCTATCTCCAGTGATGGCGCTCGTGCACAAGAGGAGCTTGTGGAGTTCTGGAGCCGACGATATAGCGAAGTGAAACATGAACTGGATTACTTCAAGGTAGTATCAACCTTCACTCTTTGTATACTTAAGCCTTGAAGATAATCTCTGTTGAAGAACATGTTTGGTGTGGGCTCAGAACCTACTGTCCTGCCTGAACCACCAAAATCCGCAAAGTCTGAAGGATTTGATGAGCTCTTCAACTTTGTGCGGGAGGAGGCAGCGCGTCGGCAGGCAGCAGACGTTGAGCTGCGCTCGCTCCTGGCCAGTGGTAGCGCATCCTACGCGGACCACTTAAACCTATTAGCAGAGGAGAAAGATGATCTTGCAACCCGCCTGCAAAAATCCCAGGATGAGCAGTCTGCTTTGTCGAAGCAGGTACTAATCCCTTGTGTCTAGCTCGCGCTGATCATAGCTCACAAGTGGTCCACGCATATATCGCATTTCACAGCTTCGAACTATACAAACTCACGTAGCTGCGTTGGCCACCGAGACTCGTCAATGGAGGCGAAAGCGAATCGCGCAACTTTTCCCCGAACCCCAACCGCCTTCCTTCTTGGACGCCACTTTTGAGACAACATACTTGAATTTCGGAGACCCAGATTCATTTATGCGGCTGGTTCCTAATGATCCTGTGGTATGATTAGTAATTCACTGTATTTAGCGAAGTCTATTGTTCACGACGTTCGTAACGGCAGCTGCGTAGCCGGCGGTGAGCCATCTCGGAAGACTTCAAGGAGTGAACGGAAATAACGGCCGTGCAGCATCGTTTTCTATCCGCGTCCGCCTAACGCTTTACCCATGGACGTTTCCTCGATCGCCAGATCAGGATATTGGTTTTTCCCTGTCGTCGTCTCGGAACACGAGGTATTCGAGCTCATTGTTGAGAGTGAACAAAATCAGGTAAGTAGGATGCAGTGTGTGCGTTGTTGATGAGATGCTTACCAGAGAAGCAGTGGACCTACCTTGGTACATACCGCACGGCATCGCTGCCGGGCTATGAGATGAAGTTGTCCGAGTGGCTATGTCTTGATGAGGAGGCGAGTGTTCTTCATACAGACAGGGTACTCGCGTAGCTGATGGCTATGACAGACAAGGGCGGGACACTGCTCTCGGGCTCGAGAGCATGCCAGAGCTCAACTGCCTGTTGCATGCCGGGGCGAGAGCCTAGACGTGCGCAGGTTCTATGACACCGGTGAATGGACTGTGCTGTGCTACAGCCTGCACTGTGTGGGATTCAACAAGAGCTTTTACTTGGGGATCCAGTCGGTTGCTCGGTCGCAGGTGGCGGTTGCGAGTCATGCCACAGCCCAGCAGCCGCCTAGCACACGCGTGTAGGCGGAAAGCCGAAGAGCGCCGTGAAGCAAGATTCCATTGAATTCAGTCTCTTTTTCAGAAGTGTCTATGATGGGTCATGCCTTCCATTGTCACGTTGATTTTCCACCTCCCGTAGTTTCCGGTGACTAGTTTTGTGTCGTCGTTTCCCCGCTGCCAGTGCTATCATGAAGCCTATTTGATTAGTTTTCTATTCACCTCACCAAAGTCTGTACTGAGCTACTTGAGAGCTATTAGATCACGTCCGGCCTCTAACCTGTTTGTGATAAGTGCTCGGTATATGTAGCCAGACAAATGTGCGCTCAGCGAGTTGTACTTGAGCAGAATATGGCCAGATCAGGTAGGACTTTGAGGCTGTTGCCAATCAGGCACAAACAACCGCTCGTCGCGTCCCCGTCACGCGTCGGTCACGCGTTGTCAACTTAAGACTAGACGTGACACTGAGGACGTGCACAATGGAGCATCCTGCCCTCGATTCATTTCAAGGTTTATCGCTTTCGAGCAGAAAGTGGGCTGATTGTGTACTGTCGTTTTAATTTGCCCCTGCTCACTCTTCCACCACGGCAGATCGGGTGGAGATGGGGCCAATGCACCGACTCCAGCTGCCCAGCAGAATGCTCCCATCTTCATGTTCGGGTCAGGGAGAGACGCGACGAACTTTGTCCCGAGCGTAACTTCACAGAGCCGACAGTTTACTGCTTTCAGCTTTACGAAGGACAAAAGGAACTCGGCCTCGCAGCCAACTAACTCCAACTTCACCTTTAAGCCAGCGAAAGGTCCGGAGATTCCTGCCCCGAGCGAAACTAGTCTCAGTTCTGTGAAGGACGCGACAGCACAAGCCGCGAGCGGGACCGCACAGAGCAAAGTGCCTCCTGCGTTCAGCTTCAACGTTCCTGCAAAAGGCACGACGACCCCGGCCCCGAGCGAAACTATTCTCGACTTTTCGTTAGGGAAGGATACGGCGGCCCAGGCCGCGAGCGGAACCGCGCAGAGCAAAGTGCCGCTTGCATTCAGCCTCCTTCCTGCGAAAAGCGCAATGACTCAGATGCCGAGCGATGCCAGTCTCGGGTTTGTGCCGGGGAAAGGCACGACGGCAAAGGCTGTGAGCGAAACTAGTTTCGACTTTTCGTTAGGGAAGGATACGACGGCCCAGGATGTGAGCGGGACCGCGCAGAGCAAGGTGCCGCCTGCGTTCAACTTCGGTCCTGTGAAAGGCGCGATGACTCCGATTACGAACGAAACCAGTCTCAGCTTTAAGCTAGGGAAGGACACAACCCCTCGAGCCCCTACCGGGAACAACGCGCAGAGCAAAGTGCCGCCTGCGTTCAGCTTTGATCCTGCGAAAGGTTTGACGACCCCGGTGCCGAGCGAAACTACTATCAGCTTTGCGTTAGGGAAGGACACGACAGCCCGAGCACCGACCGGCACCGCGCAGAGCCATTCTCCAGTCACACTCAGTTTCCAAGGGATAGGGAATGGAAAATCGACCCGGCCCATTCGCGGAAGGTCGCACAGCCAACGTTCACCCCATTTTGACTTCGTTTTTACGCCAGAGAGAGGCATGGCGACCTCGAGCCCAAGCCAAATGAATTTCGCCGCACCAGGTAGGAAGATAACGACCTCGGCCCCCAAAGGGACCTCGCAGATCCAACACCGATCTAAGTTCAGCTCGGGGCTAGAGAAGGGCACGGCGACGCAGACCCCGAGCAGAATCGCGCAGAACCAACAACCGCCCGTATTCACTTTCGCGCCAGGGAAGGAGATAAAGACAGCTGCTCCGAGCAGGATCCCACAGAGCGAACAGCCGGCCACCTCCGACTCGTCTAACGCTCAGGGACTAGTGGAGCTCTGGAAACAGAAATACTTCGAATGCAATCTGGAACTAGAAAAGCTGAAGGTGCGAGTTTTACTCTTGAAACTACGTCATTCTGATTGGACGCATCATCTTTACTAGCTTTCACATGGTACGCAATCGGAGCCAGTAGCTGTCGCAGAACAAAAGGAATCTGTCAAGACGGGGAAACTTGACGAGCTCTTGAACCTCGTGCGAGAGGAAGCGGCGCGCCGACAGGTCGCTGACGCAGAACTGCGATCTCTGATAGATAAGAGCAACGTAGCATCGTTTGAAAACGTTACTCAATTGGCTAAGGAAAACGGTGAACTGGCAGCACAGTTGCAATCTTTACGAATTCAGCATGCCACTCTTTTGAAACAGGTGCTGGTCTGCCTATCTTTGTGAAGGCATGGCTCAGAACCATAATTGATGATATATTACTATTAGGTCCAAACCAATCGTATCCAAATCCGTGCGTTGGCCGCTGAAGCAGGCCTGCAAAGGCGAGCAAAGATCGAGCAGCTCTTCCCCAAGTCCACCTTCGTAGACGCCGATTTCAAAACAGTCTCCTTGAAGATCGGCGCCGCGGACACTTCGAAACATTTTCTTTTTAATGCAACAGCGGTACGGTATCTTGCCTGCATTCATGTACAGCTGAATCTTGATAAATGCACAGCATGTAGGCAATCAGCGGTGAGCCACACTCCTGCACGGAGCATGGATCACAGTTCATCATTCATGCCGAGTCAGGGTAGTCAGTTTACCGCTTCCACCCAAAGCGCTGCCTGCGGATGTGCCATCTGTTGCACAATCCGGTTACTGGTTCTTTGACGCGGCAATCCGCTTGGAGGACGCGTCGTTTGAGTTGATCATCGAGTGCGAACAGAATCTCGTGAGTAGGTCTAGGTTGATTGGTTGGAACATCACCTTGATTCTGGGCTGGCCAGTGGATGTATTTTGGCACATATTGCAGTGCGATTCTACCCGAATTCGAGATGAAGCTGTCCGAGTGGTTATGCCTAGATGAGGAGGTCAGTGCCTAACTTGACATTGTTTGCAATCAAACTTCACGACTTTGCTGCACATACCAGACTAGAGAAAAACATTGCGCGCGTGCTCGAGCCTCAGCCAAAGGTCAATCGTCCGCATATGAGGATCGGAGCCTCAAGGTGCGGAGGCTTTACGACACCGGCGAATTGGTCATACCATGTTACAGCCTACGCTGTATAGGATTCAACAAACACTTCTACGATGCCTTTCATGGGTTTGAACCTCATGAGCAACCTTCTCGGAGTCTCACCACTACCCAGGCCACGCCTGACGCAGCCGCTGCTGCCTAGTCACTCGTCACTTCTCAACAGCTCTCGCATGAAATATAGTTGGCGGGGTATATGCAGCTATAACTGCACAGTTGCAGCCTCAATAACACACGTTTCCGATTAGATTTTCCTTCGTTTTGTTTTCTCTGTTTTCACGGATGTCTGGTGCTCTATCATGTACATGCTTGAGGCTCTGTGTTTGCTTTCGTCCTGCTATGTGTCTATGGTGCAGAATCGTCACGTATCTCAGTAAAAATGTTATTTCCCGTATTTCCCGCACATTCTATCAATTTACTTAGATGAGGATCCGTGAAACTGGAACGTTGACTTGTGGAGTCTGGCATCAGACGCTCGCATTGTGGCGAACGGTGGCGAGTGGCCACTCCTAACCCTGAATCCGGTTTCGGCGATGATTTGTCACCAACTGTCACACGGGGCTCGCCGGCGACTCGCAGCTTGTCGATTACTATTCCCCCTTCACCTTGGCCGTCCATATCTATCTCTTCCACCGCAAGCATGTCCAGCTTTGCAAGTCATTCCGCTCAGCTGCTGCAATATGAATCTGACGGAACAAATGCTTGCAGTTGACTTCGTGGTGGGGTTCATCCGCACCTGCTCCGGTCGCAGAGAAGGCGTTCGACCCTACTGACCCGAAGCAGAATCCGCTGAACCCGCAAGGGCTGAAACCGTGCGTCACATAAACAATTTTCTTCAGTCTTACGGTCGTTAACCAAATAGACTTGATACGACGCAGATGCTGTGCATGCCCACAAACAAAGTCCGCGCGTGATGACTGCTTTCTGAAGTTCGACTCGTCAGAGGCAGATGACAAGTGCAAGGAGCTAGTGCAGGCACACGTAGCGTGCATGCGAGGCCTCGGATTCAAAGTTTAGAGTGCGGCGTCGCCGACCACTACGGATGTCCTTCCCACTTTCCTGCAGCCCATCGACAGACTCTGCATTGTGCCAACTACCCCCACTCCGGCTGTGTTACATTAGACATATATAACTGCCATACGTGCTGACATGCGCTTGAATCTACCATCGATTCAGGAACGGGGAGTGCAGCCATCAAGATCCGTCGTTGATATCAGGATGAGAGTCTCTGGTGTTATTCAAGAGGCAAGATCCACTGCCATCGTCCCTCGGCTAGACCCTCTGCTGTGTCCTGCAAAACAATATCATGCCTGCCTTTGACATAGACCTAGAGCCAGCGGTCTGTGAGTGCACACATTGACAGCTATTTAGGAGAAGCCCACCGTCTTGTCCATCATGCGCCGACGCAGATCCTTGACGGTGTTCTCTTCGATAGGCTCTTCCAGGAGTTGCGATAAATCCTCCACCGCCTTCTCAAGGTCTCTGCGCATGCCAAGCGGTCGCGCCCAATAAATACAAGGCATAAGCAGGATGACTTACGCCTGTATGTCCTCGAAAATCTGCTTCTGATTTCCTTGTTCGAGAAAGTAAGCCATCGCATAAGTCCACTTCAGAGTGGCTCTGCACTTGGTCAGCTCGTCCACAGCCTGCTGCATGAATTTTGCCTGCGGAGGACGGCGTCCTCAGCGTTGTTCAATATGTATGGAATGCATGTGAACTCACCTCGATCCACGACAGCTCGCTGCTCTTCTGCACATCCAACATCTTTTCCTCCGTGCGCTCTACCAGCTCCTGGTCTAGGCGAGCGCTGAGCTCGTGATTGTTGAAACGGTCGAAGTAGAACAGCCACTTCTCCAGATTCTGCTTTGCCTCGGTCTTCTCTGCGTCGGGCTCGGGTTCCTTCCACGCGTTGCACGCGTCATTATTATATCCATGTACGTTCCAATTCTGCATGCACAGCCAACAGAACTGGAGCATGCAATGCCGGCATACAATTCGGCTGGTACAAACAACGCTATGAGTGGAATCCAGCACACGACAGTCAGTGGACGTACTTGCAGCCACCATTCTTCTCGATGCTGTTCCTGCACCTGGGACAGGTACGCGTATTGGCCTTGATCCACTGCGCTGTCCCTGCATCCTCGCGTGCGTTCTTATTCCAGATCAGAACAAACTTGCATATAAGGGGACGGTGGTCCGAGTCCAGCCCGCACCCAAAGCAGAAGACATGTCCCTGCCCACATTGCACTGTCGGTACTTCTGTAAGAAGCGCGGAGCCTCTGCCTCCAGGACAAGATACGGTCTCAGTGCACGACGGGTACGGACAGAATCGCAGATGTGGATGTGCCTGCACATAGTTTTGGAGGACGAGTTCGCGGTATCTGGTAATTGAGTTCGCTATGAGCACTGCCACTCGGAATAGGCGCGGAACAGACACACCGATCATACACCGTGCCGTCCACGAGCTTCCGGATCGAAGGCTCGTCGACGACCGTCTGACAGCCGTCCTGCATGCAGTGAAGGAGGCACTGGCCTTCGTCCTTCACCTTCCCCGTGACATACGCCTGCCAACATGGTTCGCAGAACGCGTGTGTGCACCGGAGGCGGAAGATCTCCTCAGGCGCGACCTCGCTGCAGCACACCCCGCAGACGAACTCGGTGGGCGTGTTCAGGCGGGCGCGCTTCTTCTGGCGCACGGCGGGCGATGGTGGTAGTGGCGCGATGCTGACGTTCTGTGGCTCACCAGCGCTTCGCAGGACGGAGTCGCGGCCGGGCGAGTCCAAGTACTTCTCGATGAGGTCCTCCCTGCCCCATCCAAAGTGCTGAAGCAGGATAGACGCGATGGGCGACTTTGGTGATCAACATGGGAGATGTCAGTGGCGGGGAAGAATGGGTGGCACAGGAGAAGGTAGAACCCTGCACCTCTAAGCCAGTGATGCCCGCCACGCTGCGTATATCGTCGTCCACGAGCTCCTGCAGCCGCACAGCAGAGAGCGCCTGGTACTCGATGCTCTGCGACTTTCCCTTACCCTTGTCCTTGATCACCGGTTCTTCGAAGTCGGAGTCATTCCCCTGCGTGTGGCGTACTGCGTGAGCAACGGATGTGCGGTGAGACGTATAGTCTTACGTCGAGCAGGCCATCGGAGTCGTAGGGGTCGCTGGTGTAGTCGTCCGAGTCGTCTGACATGTGTGCGCGAGCAGCGAGCGAGGAGGTGAGACGAGATCTCACCGAGCTCACTGCAGCCGAGCCGAAGGCCACAGAAGTACCGAAAGAGGAGTGCTTGTTCTGCCGTGTTCCCACGGTCACGGCTTCGTTAACCATTGCAAGTTGGCGAACTCTCACGAACATTATTTGATATCCATCCATCATGAGCCCTCCAACAGATTTGAAGGAAGTCGTCGATTCCGAGATAAAGTGCGATTCGTCCTTTGCTTTCTGTCATTCATCAGTTGTCGCTTGAACTCGTGGCTGTGCAGGGAATGGCACTTCCGTAAATCCCAGTTGCTTGTGCCGTCGCGCGCTGCAAGACGGGCAGATTGACGCCTCTGATACCATCCAGATATCTACTTCCACCAGCGTAACGCGGACGAGCACCATGCCGCGCTTGAGCTGCGCGATGCGGTCCTACGCCTTAGAAGGGATGGGGCTTTCATCGCAGTTCCTCTCTTCCGAGTGAATACAGACCCGATCGGGCCGCATCCTGTTGGTATGTGCGCCAAGTCTGAACTATGATGATGTTCTCTAATTCGTCGTGGTATGGACGATAGGTTCATATGAGATCTGGTGCCCATCGGAGTCATTTGCTTCCGTCTTTTCCTATCTGTGTATGAACAGAGGCAACCTCAGGTGATTCAGATGTGATTATGCAGACGTTCGCGGCGTTCTCATATGTGTTCTCAAGCGTTCTCGTCCATCCATTGACGCGTGATCAGGTCCGTCTCCCGCATCTTACGCATGTTTTCTAGTCTGACACCCCGTGTTTTCAGAGAAAGTCTGTAGTTCATTCACATCGCCATATCCATGCTGATGTCTGCGTAACCCGACAGGGACCATGAATTCCGCAACGCGTGGATAGGGCCCTCGTTCCCGCTGGATCTCTCTACGCTTCCCATCAGGTCCGACGAGATACCTCTGCAGTACCCTAGTCTCAGTAAGTGCGCTGCATCTCACCTCTACCGGATTCTCATCGTGCCACTCCTTGTCTTCTCCATTGCTATCAGAGCTAGGACATTCCTCTACGGCTCCGACTATGTCTTTGGAGGGCCGAAAGAAGATCGGAGTAAGGATGGAGCAGATCTTGAAGGGCGAGAAGGAGGCTGCGAAGGCCCCGAGTGACTGATCGCCTCGATTTCTGCAGCCTCGTGCCTTCTCTTCTCTCCTGATACCTGTGCAGCTTTGACTCGAAGAGGGTGCAGAAAAAGATTTTGCTTGTCATAATCGTGTATTCCTGCTGTATATCTCAAATGTATAACAACGAATTAGGATTGGATCGATGGCACCTGTGTCCGCTTCCGAACTCTGAGAGAAATCTGTATTTAGGCGCTAAATGATCGCGAACCTCAACATTTCACCATGACTCAAGCCAGGGACCGCAGCGTACTTTCTTCTGTTCAACACTGCGATCTTCACCCTCGTCAGGGATCTCACTCGCTTTGACTTATTCGTAGACACCGCTCTACCTGCGCGCCTCTCGGCATACTCGTCAGAATCGCGGAAATGGCCCGCGCTCGCCATGCTCCGTCGAATACGATCGTGATCAAGCTCGGTACGTCCTGGCACTCGCTCACGCCCGGGATGTACTGAACACGTTTGATGTTTCCAGGAACCTCCTCCATTGTTGATGAGAAGACACATCAGCCGCTGCTGTCCACTCTTTCCGCGGTAGTTGAGACCGTGGTGCACCTCCGGGCGCAAGGACACAAAGTCGTGCTCGTCAGCTCAGGTGCGATCGGCGTGGGGCTGAGGCGGATGAACATGCCCCATCGTCCGAAGAGCCTGTCAGGGAAGCAGGTTAGCATTGCGTTTTTTTGGCGAGTGCAGACAGCGGTGTAGGCATCGGCATCGGCATACCGGGTCGTGTGCTACGATTGTTGCTTGCACTGCTTGCACTCGCGGATGGCTCTGACGTGATTTCCAGGTACTGAGGTGCTTTGTCTAGGCGTTGGCTGCAATAGGTCAGGGCCGACTCATCGCGCTGTGGGACGAGCTCTTCGGACATTTAGAGCAACCCATCGCTCAAGTGCTGCTCACAAGAGGGGACATCTCGGATGTGCGTACAAGTCTGTGACTTAAAATGATGTCAGGCTGATGCCTCGTCAATAGCGCACGCGATATCTGAACGCTGTCAACACCTTCAAAGAACTACTGTCCATGGGCGTTGTACCCATCGTTAACGAAAATGACACAGTGTCCGTCAGCGTAAGTCACCGCATCAGCTCAGGCACGAGGTGCCTTACTGAGAAACCCTAACACGATGTAGGAAATCAAATTCGGTGACAACGACACACTCTCCGCTATCACCTCTTCGATGATACACGCCGATTACCTCTTTCTGCTGACAGATGTGGATGGTCTCTACACGTCCAATCCCAGAAAAGACCCAGATGCGAAGCAGATCGAAGTTGTATCTTCGATCGCCGCTATTCGCTCGCAAGGTGAGACCGCTTTACAAACCATCTCGATTGTACTGATCAGTTGGCCATAGTCAGCACAGCAACATTAGGCTCTAGTCTCGGCACCGGAGGTATGGAGACGAAGCTCATCGCAGCTGAGATCGCGACAGCTGCTGGGGTAACAACCATCATCATCTCTAGCAAAGACCCGAAAAACATCTTTAAGATCATTGAATACAACAATGCTCTGAAGTCGGGCACCTCAACTCCCGCAGAATTGGCGTCAGGACGATCCAGTCCAGCTCCCTCAGCCTCCCAACCATCACCAGCTCCAGCGGATAGCACAGCGATCGCAACGCTGCCAGTGATGCCCCGACCGCCACACACTTTGTTTAGGCCTTCGCCCACGCCTCTGCGTGATCTAAAGTCCTGGACAAGTCATACGCTGTTCCCCTCGGGGAGCGTCATCATCGACAGCGGCGCACATCAAGTGCTGTCCCACCGCGAGTCCGGCGGTCGGTTGCTCCCAGCAGGTGTGCTCGGTGTGCGGGGAGCCTTCGCGTCAGGACAGGCAGTCCGAATCGTCATCCGGCGGCATGCGCCGGGCAGCACGACGCTCCCGGAAGAGCAAGAGTGCCGCCGCATTGCCTACGCGGACGGGTTGGCGACGTCGGCACCGAACACGCCGATATTGGGGGCGGCTGCCTCTGCGTCGTCGTCCATCTCCAGTCTGGATCCCGAGCTGGGTATCCCGACGCCACCGTTATCTACGGTTGATGAGGAAATGACGCCGTCGGCTTCCTTGAGGCTGTTGCCAGAGGAAGAACCTACGCTTCTCGAGAAGCCCGCGGATGAAACCGAGGCATGGGAAGTCGAGGAAGTTGGACGTGGTCTTGCTAACTATAATTCGGCGCAAATCGCAAGAGTGAAGGGGTTGAAGAGGTATGTCTTCTACCACATTCGTTCTTTCATCTTGACCTTACATTCTTTGTCAGCTCGTACATCCCGCAACTTTTGGGCTATGCTGATTCTGAATACGTGGTGGAAAACATTACTGTACGAGTACCGCCATAATTTGGGGGCTGGGAAAGACTCGGGTCGTGCGATTATAGATTAGAGTTAGACGCCATAGCGCCGTAATGCTGAACTCCCGAACAGAGATTAAACAGCCATCCTGATATCTACCCCTCGAACGTGCCTCACTGTAACCAATGCTGAGAGCATTCGCTCGACGGTCGTACACAGCTCGAGTCGTGCAAATACGCCGACTGCTATAGGAACATCGCGTATCACGTGCTAATTGCCCTATATGGCCCACGCAAGTAGATTGCCGGCTTCCCGAGAACTGGAGCTCAGGTTCGACAAAAATCCACATCCTAACGCCTCCGCGCTCTGATCCTTTTTTTCGCCTCTACTCTACCATTCCCTGCATCGAATGCTGTAATTTTAGTTGGACTGCAATGCTACACGGAAACTCTATCAGAATTTTGACGGGTGAGTGTTTGCGAGCATGGTTGCCCTCAGCACGCTGAACTCGGTCGTCGTGCAGGGAACAGCCACCCCGAGCTCGTCCAAGCCGTGGTCGAGCGGTGAGCGACAGCTTCATAGCAGTCAGCCACGCAGTCCGTGGACTGGTGATTCACCAAGGATCCTCCTGTAGGCTCAACGTGCCCTTGACTCCCTGTACAGTCAAGAAATTCTCGAACGGCGAGATCAATGTCAAAATTGCAGAATCCGTCCGCGACGAAGACGTTTTCATCATTCAATCAGGATGCAGCGACGTGAACGACAACCTCATGGAACTCCTCATCTTGATCTCTGCGTGCAAAGGCGCCTCTGCACGCCGCATCACGGCGGTCATCCCCTGCTTTCCCTACGCGCGCATGGACAAGAAGGACAAGTCCCGTGCGCCTATCACCGCAAAACTGGTTGCGAATATGCTTGCGGTCGCTGGCTGCGACCATGTCATTACCATGGATCTGCACGCAAGTCAGATTCAGGGGTTCTTCGACTTTCCTGTCGACAACCTCTACTCGGAGCCTCTGATGATCTCGTACATCAAGCGTCACATCGAGGGGTGGAAGAACAGTATCATTGTTAGCCCCGACGCAGGAGGAGCTAAGCGGTATGTAGCTACAGTTGTATGCTGCTTATTTGTCATTCAACATATAGCGAATAAAGCGTCACCGCTATTGCGGACAAGCTGGGTGTTGAGTTCGCTCTCATCCACAGAGAACGGACCCGGAAACAGGAAGAGAAAATGGAGGTCCTTGTTGGAGACGTGCGAAACAAGGTAAGTTGTGTTTTTGCTCCGCCCCACCTTCCTCTGCTCACGTGCCCATAGGTGGCTATTCTCATAGATGATATGATCGATACTGGAGCAACGCTGGCTTTGGCTGCACCGTTGTTGAAGGAAAAGGGCGCTGCGAAGGTTTACGCTCTGATCTCACACGGTACGTCAGCTTCGCGTTCTGAGTGATTCTTCCTTGGCCGACGTCATTTAGGGCTTTTCGCCGAGACGAGCATGAGTATGATTGAGGCGCTTCCCATAGAGCAGCTTGTGGTGAGTAGTATCATTTGATGGTGCCATAGTGACTTGCTCATATGTCATCGCAGGTCACAAATACGATCCCTCAACAGCACCATGCGGAGGGCTGCAGCAAGCTGGTCACTATCGATGTGAGCCACACTATTGCAGAGAGTATGCGGCGGACGCATAACGGTGAGAGTATAAGCCTTCTTTTCGATGAATGGGCAGATGGTGTCGCGGTGAACGGCATCGGGATGAACGGCATCGGGATGAACGGCGTCGGAATGAACGGCATTGGAGTGAACGGCGTCGGAATGAACGGCGTTGGAGTGAACGGCGTCGGGTCGCATTGAGCTTCGTATTGGACGGAAGCAGACAGAGACGTAGAGTAAGTTATAGCTATCCAGTTGTACATTGTTGGAGACCTAGAACCTATTGTCTGCACACAATAAATCAGACGTATGAACACCTGCATATTGAGTTAGGCTTCACTTGATCGGCTGTTATGTGCTAGCTGGCTATCCCTGTATTAGCATACGAAATGAGTTGAATGCTCGAGAATCCATGCGATGTCCGCCATGCTTCTCTGTGGTATCCGGGAGGCAGCAGTCGTTTCCAATTGAGGTGATCCAGGAGTGAAAGTTGAGTCATGCAGATATTACGAGAAAAAATGATGGTATTCGCGAAGGCCCATCGCAGATGTAGTGTGTGCACGTCGCGGGACTTGATGTCGATGCTATCTTCAACAGTAGCGTGACGCCCTTGCGTCATGCCAACTCATCTCAACCCATCAGAGCAGGTTCAGGCCTTCTGAGCCTTCCATCCATCGTCTAGGGCATCCCGAACGAGGAAGTCATACCAGAGGACCGTGATCGGGACCGTCGCGAGATGCCAAAGCGAATGCGCATCGATGATCCGTCCCCAGGGCGGAAAATCAAACAGCTCGAGAAACGTCGCAACTGTGGTGAGGATAACGAAAACCGCAGCTCTAGACGCATACGGTGGCCGGTAGGATCGTGGCCGGTACGGGAAACGGCGCAACAAGGGGATGGATGCTGGAAGGGAGTACGTTAACCAGAGCAGGTTGTGCGTCATTCCCACGACTAGGTTGAATATTATGTTGTACGTGTAGTCAAACCGTGGCAACAGTGAGAGGTAGGAGACGTGCATGAGATAGACGAGAACGCAGATCAGCTTCCATGCTATGAAGGTGACAGAGACCGAGTTGGCGGAGCTGGAGGGTGGTTTCTCAGGATAGAGGTGGAAGAGACGTATGACCGCAAAATACAAAGCATACAGGATAGCCAAAGCTGCAGAGAAATAATCGAGCTTCTCTGTCGTAGGGAGATCTGTGTGGAAGCGCTAGATGAGCACACGATGAGATAATCCTGCTATTGCTCGCCAACCTCGGGTATGAAAAACTGAAGACCAGATCCACGCGTTTACGCTAACGAGTGCGAACCTTCGATAATAGCTTCCCATAGGATGGTTGTCCGAAACCATCCTCTGAATGCGCATCGCTCCTCGGATGTGCACCCACATGTTCAGAAGGGAGAATACCACGGAGGCAGGCTCTTGCATGCCCGCAAACCTCCAGAATGGCCACTTCCCATGATACTGCTGGATCGGCTCCGAGTTCTCTACTGCGAGGTCGGTGATGGCGTGCATACAGCCGTACTTGCAATCGTCCGTGCACGACCATTGAGTTATCCTCATGGGGAGCGAGATTGAGTCCGCCCAGTTCAGATCGTGGCAGATGCGAGATTCGCATTTCGACACGCAATTGATGTAGGTGTCCGCACGATCTCCGAACGAGGCGCGAGCACAAAGAGTGGTTCCAAGAACCAGAGGCGTGAGGAGTACAATGCGCATTATAACATAACTGATGAGACAAACTCGATTTCCGGGGGCGTAATGAGCAGGCAAAGTTGTGCGTCGAAGAGCTGAGGCTGATCGAAGTTGTGGTTTGGGTACAGACGCCCAGCGTGGCATTATGTCAGCTTGTGGCTGATTGTCTTAATTTGGTCATGGTCAAGCAGTTCCTTCTTTCCAGACACCATCAAGCTCTATCCGGTCCGTGAACGATTGCTACAAAACGAGAGTAGTAGTACGTGTTTTCTTTTAAGCTCTAGTAGGTGTCCGTTTCAATGTGAGTCTGGAAGTGGCCTGCTTTGCAAACGGACATCCAGCGGCATTGCTCAGCGTTCCCATATTTGTCCCGGATCATCTCATACTGATGTTCTCAATACTAGACATATATCTCTGACTATATAGGGTACGTCTTCGGTGCCTGAAATGGCGTAAAAGCAATGATCGTTGACTGATGGTTTATATCAGCTCCAGGGTGATACGTGTTCAGATGGTTCGCTCTGCACAGGCTACTACATATACATTCTCTTCCTCCCCATATTTTGACGACCGCGGCAATCATGGATATGCGGAACCAATCACAGAACGTGTCAATGTAAGTCTACACGGTAATTATTATCATCAGCTCTGATTACTGGTATCCAGCCACATTCGCGCCCGATCGTTTCGTATTACTTTCCGAAGGGAGTAGGGCCTCAGCATTATGGGGTAAGCATCATTCTATGCAAGATAGTACGATACTGAATTATGTGAACAGGAACATCATCCAATGAAACCTCACAGGTTGACGCTCACGAATGCCCTGGTGTTCGGTTATGGTCTTGATAAACAGATCCATCATATTTACAACCCACGTCCCGCGACACAAGCAGAACTGGAAGCGTATCATGACCATGATTATGTTGATTTCCTGTCGAAGTACGTCTACCTTCGTAGGATTCTCGAAAGCCACTGTTCATGGCGTTGACTAATCATCGAGCGCAGAGTCACACCACAAAACCAGGCTGAAATGAAACAACAAATCGACATGTTCAACTGCGTCGAAGATAACCCTATCTTCTCTGATATGTATGAATTCTGTCGAATGTACGCTGGAGGATCCCTCGCAGCCGCGAGGAAACTATGCGCGGGTACAACCGACATCGCGATCAATTGGTCCGGCGGACTTCATCATGCGAAGAAAGGTGAACCTAGCGGGTTTTGCTACGTCAACGACATAGTCCTCGGAACCCTCGAACTCTTGAGGTTTGTGTGACTCAATCTTGTCACTGATACTTCGCTCATGTGCGCACTAGGTATCATCCCCGTGTCTTATACATCGACATTGATATCCACCATGGCGATGGCGTCGAATTCGCTTTCTATCAAACAAATCGTGTCATGACAGTTTCTTTCCATAAATATACCGGAGACTTCTTCCCAGGCACTGGCAAATTGGACGACAACGGCGCTGGACTGGGCAAGCATTTCTGCCTAAATGTACCATTGCAAGACGGTATCGATGACAATATGTATCTTACAACCTTCAAGACAGTCATCGAAGATACCGTGACAGCATACCGACCGACCGCGATAGTTATGCAATGCGGCGCCGATTCTCTAGGTTGCGATCGATTAGGAGCCTTTAATCTGTCCATCGCCGCGCATGGAGAGTGTGTGAACTTTGTGCGCAAGTTCAACGTACCTCTCCTTGTTGTGGGTGGAGGAGGCTACACGATCAAGAATGTCAGCCGCTGCTGGACATACGAGACGTCCGTTTTGGTCGGTGCGGCCATTCCGGACGAGCTTCCTGTTACCATCTACGATTCATTTTTCCGGCAGTCAGATTGGAAGCTGCATCCGCCATTGACAGGCAGAGTCGATAATCAAAACACTGCAGCGTCGCTCCAGCGCATCACCATCGCCATCCGGAATAAGCTCAGGTACCTTCAAGGGGCACCCAGCGTTGCCATGCAGGAGATCCCGCCGAGCCTCGCGGGCTGGCTGGAGGAGGAAGAACGTAGCCGGGAAGAAAAGGAGGAAGAGCGAGGCACTGCTCTGTCCGGTGAAAGTAGGGAAGATCGCTCGGTATTACGGAACGAGTTTTTCGATGGCGACAAGGACAATGATGCGGATGATCCACCCATCGAGGTTGAAACCCCTCCGAAAACACGAGCCACTCGCAGGGGCCGAGGCGGCGCGAGACGAGGGCGCGGACGGGGAAGAGGCAAGGCCGCTGCAGCTCGCATGGAAGCAGCCGAGGGAGACGATGATGACACCGCCGATGATGTGGAGAAGCCCACACGTGCGAGAGGCCGCGGGAGAGGCAGAGGTCGTGGTCGTGGTCGTGGGAGAACGAAGACGCAGGTAAAAGAACCGGAAGTAGAGGCGCAGCCGGAAGCAGATGCCGTCGTGAAGATGGATGTCGACTCGCAGTCGCAGACACAGGACGTCGAAGAAACATAGCGGTGCGAACTTGGGCAAGATGGAGTATTTCCCTCGTTCAAGTGCTCGATCGGCTTATCTCGTCCAATACAGACACATTCGCCGCTGTCCGTCCGTGTGACATTTCGCAATGATTCGTTTTCTGCGGAGCATGCCAAGCAAATCATTATAGTATGTAGCCATAAATAGCACAGCGCCACGCTTCAAGGATCGAAAAAGGGTGAATGGTGACGCCGCCAACCAGGGGAACTTACAGTACAGTTATAGTGCGGAATCTATGTGAAGTCCGTTTTCTGAAGAATAAAGGATAGGCATGAGGGGAACTGCTGATGGAGGACTCATTGTGCCTCAAGATCAGCTCGCACTAGGGCTGCGAACCTTCGATCCAAGCAAGGCAGCGACTTCATAGCAGACAACTAGAAGAAGTTGGCCGACAAGGTCCATGAAAGCCGAATGCAGCGGTAGCGCATACATATCTGGGTCGAGCTTCCACTTCCAGAGAAGGTTAGTTGCTGCTTGAGCCAGGAACAAGGAAATTACGACCTGTTTGAAGGGTCAGACAAGTACGTGCTGAAACTATGTGCGTGGCGCTTACGGCTAATGCGAAGAAGATGACCTCCATAACCGCAAATACGATGGATAGATGTAGCCAGCCGAAAGCATAGAGCATCCCGACAAAGAGTATTTGAATTGGAAAGCTAACTGCCAGCAATGTGATCATCACTAGACGGCCGCTCGGATGAGGTTTGTGGTCGACATTTGACGGCAACAGGACCATCGCAGCTGCATGCAGCGCGGTAGACAAGCGTGAGATGAAGATAGCACCGACGCTGCCAGGTACACCTAATGCATGACAGATCGTGAGGATATGCCAAGACGACCGGCAGAATTCGCTTACCTGTAATGACTACAGCTATTAGCGCAAACCCCCTATATCGGCTCACGAAAGCATCCAGCACGAGTCCAGTCCCGCTACTGATGATCATGGCAGCGATCAAAGGGGGCCATCCCTCCGTGACAAGATGCCTGACGTGAGGATTTCGGCGGACTACTACCGTCCAGCCAATAGCAGCGATCGTGAGGAGAATGACTAGGATCAGTGGCACAGGTGTATCCACCATGCGCACCTGTAGCACAGAGACTACGCCCAAGATGGAAAGCGTCACCATGTCCCCGAGGCATCCCGCAACAGGAGGCGCTATATTGTCTGCAACAGGTGATAGGTCACATCACGGAAAGGAAGGCAGTATATGAATTGACTTGCCGGGATCGAGTCCAAATCGGCGACAGAGAACGACCAGGCCACACATGAATGAGCCCAAGACAACACTGGACAAAGCGGTCGAGCACATTGCGGCGGACGCAACCATAATAAATCTGCAAACCGACCGTCAGAAAATATATGGTACAGCGCGCAAGATGGATGTACTCGGAAGCGCCTGATATCTTCTTGCCTGTTTGCGGAAGAGCAGGAAGGGGTTTGCGGCTTTCGTGGAGAACTCGCGCATAGAGTCGACCATGCAGATTGTCGGACAGAGTCGCGTTACTCAAGCTGGTTAAGTTTCCCATCATAACCTCCACTGACTGCTCCGCAGATTGTGAAGAGACAATGCGACCCAATACGTATGAGACACAGGCGGCAACAAACGAAACGACTGCAGCTTGCACTTGTAGTAGAGTCAGATTTCCGAGGATGAGTGCACGGCGTGTTTCGGGCTTGTCTAGCTCGCCGACATTGGCGGCGGTGCCCAAGCGCGCTGAGAGGTTCATCTCGAGGTTTCCTTTGAGATTCAACACCACGGGAATGATCATGATGAGCTCGTCGACACGAGACATAGCTTTCCAATGCTACAACTTGTGAGCGTACTGAATCCGGACGGACTGCTAAGCATACCGAAATTTTGTTCAAAAGATTTCCCGTAAATAGCAGTCCGGTGGTTGTGAGTAGAAGTGTCGGAAATGTCTGACAACGGATGATCGTATTCAATCGGGTGCCAAACGAAACTTATTCGTCATCCCTACCTCAATGACAATGCTCCTGACCTGAGCCCAAGTACTGGGCTTGTAGGTTGGTGGTGAAGGTGATACGACTCTGGCATGAGAACCAAGCAGCGCACGATCACCTTTATCTTCGCCATCACTGTCCTCCTCGTCCCCCTCATCGACGAGATCCGGGAAAGCAGAATCACGTCTGAAGCTGTTTCGGTGATGGCGGTCGGACGTCACACCGACCTCGTCAAATTCAGCAAGCTCTATACTGTCTGGGCTGGCCCACGGGCTCTCAGGAGGAGACTCGGAAAATTTCATGTTGAGAGCATGAGGCAGGAGAGGGAGGTCAATGTTGAAGACATTTTTGTTCTAAGTTCTATTTATTCGACCGCTCACGCCGCGCGGGTTTCGAATATATTACCCGGGAATTGCCGCCGGTCAATTAGCGAATGACACAAGCGCTTTATAACCATGCGAGAATAATTACGCGTGTGAAATATGACCTGATTTGTATGTCGCGTACCAGTCCATTCGGCGCTTAACTAACTTGCCTCCGGCCACAACAGTGCTCCTCGAGCATTTGTGCAACTCTCCATTTGAGGATCGGATACGACCGGGAGTCGCTGTCTGGACTGCTTTTAACCGCAGGAACTTTCTGAGAGGCTCTTGACTGCGTGCCGTAATCATCATGTTCTCGGGTCTATCCCCATTCCCCTCGCCACCCGAAATCCACTCCATACTATTCAGGAAAGCTCCAGAGACCGTCCCTCCCACAGATGAACTACAGGTTCTGGTTGGGGAACTTCAGCTCGTCAAACAGAAGGCATTGGAGAGGGCCAAGAAAGCCGGCGAAGACCTCAAGATTATCGAGGAGTCTATGCGCCGACTGAAGGAGAGGGAGAAGGGCAAAGCTAAAGCAGCGGAGAAATTCACGCGAGAACGTGGCTGTGCGTACATCTTTGTCTACTTAGTTCGTTCACTCCCCTTGGAATACCTTTATTTATTCAAAGTCCGTCCTCTCTGCTCAATTGTGCGTCCGTCCATTCATTTGAAGACGCGCGGTGTCTGCCGTAATCTTCCGCACCTTCACGCCCTGTGGCCCGGGCACTATTTGCGAACTCTACGATCTGCAGTTTGGGGTGGTCTTTCCGCTGTGGTAAAACACATCGCATGAGTTACCCAAGTGGCGGCACATCGCGACCATCTTCGCGAATACGATGTGATTGCCATGATTATAATCCTAGGACGTCTGACAGGCAATCATGATTATCTACACCGTAATCTGCGTACACATTTGCCACATCCGTCGCGGAACTGCCACCCTGGAATGCTATTGTGTTAGCGCCACCACACGGAGTTTGTTTCTGGCCAAGATGGGCCACTCCCCTTCGGTCGTCCTTGCTCTAGTCGCATATCGATATATACCCCCTCCCTCCATCGATTTCCTCTTAGTTATAATGTCCGTTGTCCGTAAACGATCGTTGCGTTCTGATGTCTTCTCAATGACAGTCACCCCACTGCCGAACGGCGAAGAAACACGATTGTCTGTGCAGCCCCAACCACCTATTTCACGTCCACGCGTACCACCGGCACCTCCAATCTCCGTTCCATTGACTCCTACGCCAGCGATCGAGTCTCGCAGGTCGTAAGTCGTGATTGACTGGTACGCGTTTACCACTAATATTCCACAGCATGACCGAGGAGATGAAGAAGAAGAAGAAGAAACGGAAGCGCGAAGATATAAGCGATGGCGAGGGTGAGTCCACGTCGTAGTGTTCGGTGATCACTCGGTGACAATGCCTCTGTGCGTGCAGAGCCTCCAAAGATTCGCAAAGTATCACCTGTGCCAGCGCACACGCACCCACACACACCACCGGTGAAGACAACGAAGTACCCTTCTGCGTCGCTTGTATTCAACAAGGTACGCGTTTGTGTCTCATTGTTATGGTGCGCCACCATCTGATGCGCTACATAGCCCGCCGGCCCTGATTTTGCCCTCCCGCCACAGAGCTCACTGTTGCCTGCGCGTCCACCTGTTCTTCCAGCGCCAGTTGCAGGACCGAGTACACCTACAGAAGTCACTGAAGACTTCAGCAGGAGCAAGCCGCCCGGTAACCAGGTGCAAGTGAGCACGTTTTACACGAGCATCGAGCCGTGGATCCGGCCGATCAAGGAGGAGGACATCGGCTTCCTCGAGTATACTGGCGACGACGTCGAACCGTTTGTGCTCCCAAAGCGCGGGCGGCACTACTCGGAGGTGTGGGAAGAGGAAGACACTGCGCTGTATGGCGGGCCACTTCCTACCACGGTCGCGGTGCGTGCCACCGCGCCGAGACATGCATCGGTGTCTGAGCCTCTGCCGCGTTGGGAGCCGTCGACGTTGATGGAGACGGATTTGTTGACTGAGGAGCGGGGACACGGCCCGCTTTCGGAGCGGCTGGTCAGTGCACTCATACCAATGCACGATGCAACAGAATGGAAGGGCGTGAAAGCTGCTGAGGAGGCGATGGAAGGTCGCCCAGGGACGAACGGTGCCGCAGCGCAAGCAGCGCGAGATAAGCTCAACGTGGCCGATCTCGAAGACCGGGTCAAGAACGTGCTTCGCTTTTATGGTCTACTTCATGAAACGGTGGGTCATCATAACTTTCACAGTTGGCATTGCTATTAATAGCATTATGACTCAAATATTAGCCTGACTTCTCGGAAGCAGTAGACGACCCGATAGCCACTGCCCTGCGCCATGCTCAACGCGAACTGAGGACAGTCCTCGCGACCAACAAGGCACGCAGAACGCGACTGGCAGCCATCGCGCGAGACAGACTCGGCTATCAGGAGTATCTCGATCTGCGCGACTCGATCGACAAGAATATCACGACGCTGTACTCTAAGCTACAGAAGAAGGACGGTCCGAAATCAAGCAAGAAGAAGAAGAAGAGCGCGGAGCCCAACGGCGTCGCAAACGGCACACTCGACGGGCTTGCTGCACTGCCTCCTTGTCCAGCAGCGCTTGGGCTCGCTCAAGACGAGCAAAAGCGGCTCAGTGTGCCTGAGCAGCTGAAGAAGCTTGTGCAGACGAGACGGCAATGGGTAGACACCGTGGGAGGCATATTTGATGAGAAGGAGACGGAAAGCCCCGGACGTATATATGGTCTGCCAAAGACGAGTGTATATGAGGGGATCGAGGAGGAAGTGCGGCGCGAGCTGGCGCGGTTAGGACTCCCGGCCTTTGAGCCGGGCTCGAAGTCGCGTCAGGGCGCGAATGGCACGTTGGATGCACGGACTAGTACTACATTTAGTAGTAAGGGCAAGGAGAGAGCGCCAGAGGATTATATGGAGATAGGATGATGGACGATGCTGATTGCATTGTTGCGACTTTTCTCACTGTGGTCTTCATTTGCGGAGAATCGGTACCTGCGTTTTCTCCCTTGCAATGCATCATTGTTTGTTCGGGAGGGGGTATGACATCGTGAATGATGGGCCAAGTGCGAGAGTGACCAGGTCGAAGAAATGCATGTCTCAGGCAGCTGTTTTCGTCTTCCGAGACGTTTTGACACGACTGCTCTCTCCCTTCCTCTTTTTCTTCTTCGGCAGCTCACCAGCAGTTGCAAATACATCAGCGGAGGGACGTCCCTGCGTAGAAGGCGACATCGACGAATCCTCCACCTGATCTACATCCATCGAGTCCAGTAAAGTGTTTGTGGAAGAAACTGAACCGATCGGCATAAAGCGATGTGTCAAGACTTCCGAAGGATAGCGAGGCCGCGGAGGGTTCTTATACATGGGTGCAGAGCCGGAGCTTGACGCTTCTGGTGCTGCAAGTGTAGGTAACACCGGTTTTGCGGTGATCACAAGATGGCGCGCAATCGGCCTGGGTGCTACAACACCTAAGGATACAGCGGCACGGGAGGTGACGGAGAACATACCCTGATACAATCTCCCGCCCTTCCTTTTCCTCGGTAAGAGGCAGCTTAGGCTTTTAAGCTCCTCGCCACCCACAACGTCTGCCGAACCATCGCCCAGCGACCACACATCGTAGGCAGTGCTTTTACGGTCTATATATCCTATGCGGGTCGCACGGGAAGAAGATGGCACGTCGAGCTTCACATTTTCTAGGTGTTTTGCTTCGAGCTGGAACGGGGATCAGCGACGTGAATGAATGTAAAGTCAAAGAGAGCTCTCACCCCTTTCGGCATGCGAATCACCCACAGCTCAAGGTTCTCGTCGTCCTTCAGCGCGTCCCAATCGAATTTGCCGACGTCAACATCATGGTCTATCAGTGTAAAGCCTGGAGGCGGCTTGTATTCCCAATCTTCGTCCTTCCCGCTCCCATTTGCGGGCGCAACGCCTTCCGCTCGGGACTTTGCCTTGCTTGAGGCTACTTGGCCATCTGAATGCTCTTTTGTTGCCATTGGGAGAGAGCCTTCACGTTCCGAGTCAGAACCAGCTGAAGAGCTCATGGCTTGACCAGGGAATAGTACAGATAGAACCAAATTGTTCTATATATAAGCGCCCGAAGCAGCGTCGACAGTGTTGACGCTAAGACTCCGAGCTTCGGTTGATGTACCGCTAGCAATATCATGCATATGCATATCGACGAGACCATAGATTTTTCGATAACGACAATATGTGTCCCTTGCTACAATGACATAGGCCAGGTCGCCACCTCCGATCACAGCTGCGAGCCATGGCAACTTAAGTCTTAAAGTCTTTGAGTAGGAGCGCAGTATAATATCCCGTTCAGGATGTCCAACCGCAGGCCTGCATCGTGCAACAATATCACTGCTGAGCACATGGAGCCAATAGCTACAAGAAATACATAAAAGCTGATGAGGTCCTTACAACAAGCCGTCCGTGAATACAAAATCATCGTCTCTCCCTAACCTTTATCCACACAGCGCCGATTACCATCACACCGAATCCAGCAATGAAAGCAAACAACACAAGTACATCGCGATAATAGTTGTTCTCGCCGAAGCCGAATAGCTGAGCGAGAGAGATCACATTAGCGAGAACACCAATATATAGAAGATTAGTCGCTCACGTCTTCCATGATCAAACTCGCCGATATGTCCACAGGAACACCTTCCAGTGAGTCTTCAATCATGAGACCAGATCCGACCTCATTCACCGACAGTGCTTCGAGGTTGTACTTGAGCGGACAGAGCCATTGAAGCCATCGGAGTACGGGAGGGATAGTATCCAGGTGAACGAAGAAGCCTGCGTATGTCATCTGATAGAGTGCGAGCAGGGCACTAAGCAGGATCGCAATACCGCCGTTGCGGAAGACACAGGCAAGAAGGAAATTCTGTGAGAAAGGCGCGTCAGGAAACGGGAGAAGCACAGTGAGGGAGGGCGACTCACAAAGAGCGTCATCACGAGCGTGTACAAAACGAGGATGAATAGGAACTTGAAGAAGTGCGCCGCATCAGGGGCCAATCCGACCATCCAATATGCCCTGAAACAGGAGAGGATGCGTTGAATGACAAATAACTGGGCAATAAAAACCACTGTTGCTTACACAGTCGACACAATGATGGTAGGCAACACACGTAGCGGTATAACGTCGAAAATGAACCGCGACATAAGCCATGCAGTCGGACTGTAAATTTGACGGTCAGGATCACGTCGACGACGTTACTTATGAGACGTCTCGCCGACCTATAGTATGAAGCAGATCGTTCTCTTAGGAAAAGCGGGCGAATCTCGACAATGTTGTACAATGCGCTCAGAGTCGAGAATGCAATGAGGGCACCCTGGTTAGTCATCAGAAGAAGTCGACCACATAGCAATTGCATGACTTACCAAGAAAAACAAACATCCCACGCGAGACTGAAAGCCAGCAATGGTGATTCCTGTCTTGTAATACATACCGCCTAGCAGAATTGAACAAGATTAGACAATCATACGGGACGCGGCCAATTTTAAGGTTACATACCAACAAACACGCCAAGGATGCACGCTACACCAGTATGCGTAAGGAATAACGTCTTATCCCTATCAAATGAATATTCAGCAGCCGGCATTTACTTGAGAAGAAAACAAAAATAATAACCTTCTCAAAATCTTCCACTCTCTGCCAGACAACACCTCAAACTGCGTTAAGAACGTTGTCGCATACTTCTGGCCGAAATATCTGCTCCGCCACGAGCTTCCTACGCCCTTCTGTGCCTCGTCGCCGCCACCGAGAACGACTATCTCATTACTCGACAGCTTCTCCGCATTCTCGCCAGTGCTCGTCTTATCGTTCTTCGACGTCTGAAACAGCCCGATGGAAGGGTCGCTCGCGACATCAAGGAGGTAGTCAGCGACATTATAGCCTGCGGTGTATGGAATGCCATGCGCAGAGAAATATTGGGATGGTATAAGGCCGCCTGGACCGGAGTAGAGCGCGCGGCCGTGCGATAGAAGAAGGATCTTGTCGAATGTCTGGAAGAGCTGAGAGCTGAACACAAATATGTCAGCCGAACACTGGTTGATATCAAAGATACCAACGGACTCACCTAGGCTGGTGAATCGACGCAATTACTGCAGTAGGATTCTCCGCATCGTGAGCCAATGTACTCAAGACTTCCGCCACCTTCTTCGCCGACACAGAATCGAGCCCACTCGTCGGCTCATCCAGGATCAACACGTCCGGCCGCGCGACAAGCTCCAGTCCAATGCTGACCCTGCGCATCTCTCCGCCGCTAATCCCACGTTTCTCCCCATCGCCAATGCGAATGTCGCGGACGTGCGAAATGCCCAGCTGCGAGAGCACGGCATCGACTCGGACGATCTTCTCTGAGTCTGGAATACTTTCCGGGAGGCGCAGGCGTGCGGCGAAGAGTATCGCTTCGTGCACGGTGAGCATGGGCGGGAGGATGTCCTGCTGCGGCACAAAGCCGATGCGCGACGGTATGGAAGAAGAGCTCTCAGATCTGGGCGTAGAAGGCGAGAAGGAGACAGAACCAGTGACATGGCCTGACTTGCTCTTCCCGGCTAGGATCTCAATCAAAGTTGTCTTACCGGCACCTATAATGCGGCGTTAGAGACACAGATTTGAGCCATTTTATTTTACTTACCACTTGGACCCATGATAGCCATCATCTCACCTGGCGAGACGAGTCCGCTGACATTATCCAGCACAACTCTGTGATCATTCAGGTCTCGACGAGCCCGTCTGCTCTTCAATGGGCTGACGAGGGAGGACCAGGAATAATCACCGCTACCTGGGACGAAGTAGCTGACATCGGACCAGCTGACGGCAACGCCGCCATTCTTGCCGGAAGCGTGAGGTCCAGTTTTGCGTGCACGCCGTTGGCAGAACCATCCATATGCCAGGAACAGCAGCGCGAGGAGGATAAGTCCGCCCACGACGGCTAACCCCGCGATGACGCCTCCGCTGAGCGATTTTTTACTATCAGAAGAGCCGGATGTACTCGTGGAGTTGTTTGAGATGTCGTCAATCACGTATTGGCTGACGCATTCACCAAATTCGCATCCTGTGAGGGTGAGGCCGTTGGAGCCGAACACAGACTCGATAGTCGCCTGCTTGAATGCGCACGTAGCGGTGTTGTTCCCTGAGGACGGTGCATCGCAAGAAATGGTGAGCGTGCCCGACAAGTCGTCGATGATCGACGTGAGGTTTGTCGTAGACACGCCTCCACAGAATGTAGTATTCGGGATGCAAGTACACCGCAGGCTCTCGCATGTCCAGTCCGAGTCGCTGTCCGTCGAGTTCCCTGCATCTTGAATGCACGAGTCAGCATTGCAGTAGAACTGTTCAACACCGGCGTAGAAAAGCTGCGCATATATCGACCCAGCCGAGCCAAATCCAGTCACATTTGGCACAGGAGTGAGCGAGGGGTTCAGCGTGCGGAGAATATTGATGGTCGAAGATAGGGGATAGATTGCTTGCAGCGTGGGGTTCTAGAACGAGTGAGACAACAGTAGACAGTAGATAGCAGGGCACGCACATCAACCGCACAGCTCATCACCCCTGCCGCATATACCCTCGGGTCAACATTGCACACCAGCGTGTCGTTCTCCGCGCCCGAGAGGCTCGACGAGCTCACACTCGAGCTGTATCCCGCTTTCGAGTACCCAGACTGACACGCGCTCGCCGTCCTGCAAACGTTGCACCCAGTCCCCGACCAGCCGCTCTCACAGTTACACCCCGTGATGTTCGGAAAACCACCAGATGACGCTGACGCCAGCGAGCGGCTCGCGCCGTCGAATATCGTGCCACCACAGGCAGGCTCCGAGCAGTCAGAGCTGCCAAATCCCGTCGGGCAGCCGCACGACGAGCCGTTCACGATCCCATAGTTGCCGCAGGAGACCATCGCGCGGTCATATGCGTGAAGCAGGAAAGACGCGGAAGGGGGCTTTCCGCTCGCACCACCTTGAATTAGAGCACATTCTTATAACGCCCACTATACCGTATCCGCGCGGACTCTGAACGCGCTCCGCACACGTGACCATCGCGAGGTCGAGGAGATCCAAATGTGCTCAGTGGCGTTACGTGAGTCTTCGCCGTGTCTGCACGTTGAACAAAGAAAGGAAGCATGGTGCATGAGAATTTGAAGTCAAGCAACGCACCGAGCAGCGGTGACATATGATACTGGGTGTTGAGTACGGCCAAGGTACTGAAGAATTTGAATCTACAGATTCCCCTATGTCTCCGACATCCACCAAAGAAAATGGAGCCTGGATGCCTGGATGACAAGCCCTAGGGGCGTCGACAACATGGACCTATCCGCGATCAGGTACGCCTCAGCTACATCGGTATGTTGTGCAAAATCGGCAACTCACGGGATGCGGCGACTTTGGTCTCCATTCTAATTATAAGGTCATGCAACACGGCAGCGAAGAGAATCGTCCGAGCAACGGAGAAATACCCTTCGCAACCTCCCGCTCTGCAAGCCTACCTAACGCCGTGCGTGCCAATCCAAGCACCTCTCTGTTGCTTCTTTCAAATGCGAGCAGCGCATGCATGAAACTCGTTCCCATTCTATCTCACCGCATCATGCGGAGCACAGGGAGGTTGCATAGATACCGAAGAGAAGAGTCGTACGACATCTGGCCATGTGACGGAAGTACTTGCACGAACTCCCTTCCAGAAGTCTCCGAGATGACCGCAGCGACCGCAGCGGAGCCTAATAGACACTCGCCTCGCAACTGATTAGTAGAAAGTGCAGTCTGCGAACGGCCCCATGGCGGTAACTTCTGCACTGTTCTCCATGTGATACCGGTATCACTATAACGTATGGGTAGGACCGTCAATGTTCAGCCCGAACGTGAGCATACATAGCCGGAAAACACGCACAATTTGTTGTATAACATTCGGGGACGTCCAAAGAGGCAATAGGACTCTCTCATCGCCGGGCGTGCACAATAGCGTCCACGTCGCGGCTTAGCTTGTTGCATGTGCGCGCGACATGTTCTAACGCACGACAGCAAGCTGATGCAAAAAAAAAGAGATACAATGAGATCAGCATGGCCTCGTACACATCCCGATTCTGCTCGCCCATAATTGCGAGTTGTTTGACATTTGAAGCGAAAGCTCATCCAATATTTAGTCACCCACCGCACAAAATAGAGCGCTGAGAATGTTGCAATGGTAGTGCGTATGCTCTCAAAATCGGTACCTCGTATCAAGCCATTCTGCCCTGAGCAGGCACTGCAGTGAACAGAGAGCACAAGTTGTTTGACGACTCTTGACGAGGAAGGCCGAAGGCGCTCCGAATTTTGATCCGCTAATCACGTGATACGACGCGAGAAACACGCGTCGTAGCGCCCGCGCGTGACCGCGTCTCGTCTCACTACGGCGCGCTTCCGCTCAACTCCCGCTGGAATAGAATCACCACCAAACACACTCTCCGACTGGCCTAGGTCGACAACGTTTGCAGACTGTCAATTTTCAGTGTTTTGCACATCCAGAACCCGAAAGGCATCGGCATGCGGATCGGCTAGCTCGCTGAGATTCTGATCGCCGCGGGAGCTTTGCTGGGGCAGCAGATAAAATGGCCGACATGAGGCATGGGCAGCAAAGGAGCTTGCTTCCTTTCGATAAGCAGCTCCATATGGCCAACGTATCTCCTACACGACTTGCAGCCCGCCACTCTGTCTTGCAACATGACAGCATGTCATCTACCCGACGATTCGTGCATGAGCGTGTATGACATATCGGGTATGTGTTATCTGTGATAACGCTGCAATATGTATTCCTGATGCTTGCGATAGGGTGATTGTCAATGAAAAGCCGACTTTTCGACGACGTCTCGGATTCTTTCAATGTGACTGTATTTATCGGGTGACCGAGTTTTCTATTGAGTGGCTCACTGAACAGCGTCTGACGCAGCCGAAAACTTACGTTGCAACTATTCGTCTCCGATCATGATTTGTCTCATCGTGCAGCACCCTTGCGCAGTCCGGGACGCTCGGCGGCACGTAAACTCGTCACGATCCCCCGCCAAATGATCCGACCATTCCCAAGGCAATATCGCGAGACGTGCATCGTGGACCAACAGCGAAATGCCGCCTTGGTGTGCTTGCACGGTTTGGTTATCGCTTTCCTCTGCGATGAACGAACGTGTGACGAGCGTCACGCACGGTCGTCCGAAGGACTTGGCGTGTGACCGTGACGGATCATCGACTCCTATCGTCTGGGGGGTCACGTCACGAGCATCACGGTCGGTGTGCTGCCCTCGTTGACTCCACTCATCTCCCCCCCACCTCTAAAACCACTGCGCCTTTTCCTCTTTCCCTCCATGACTATGCTTTCCTGACCACTCTGCATTCTCGACACGTACAAAGCTGTGCTGTGTCCAGCATTTCCAGGTCACTAGTGTATTCCAGACCCTCCTATCCCAGGTCGGTTTGCATTTCATACCGCTGACCGCGCATTTGACTGCGCGTTGGGTCCTCTGGAACTGCACCCTTGCATCACTCTCGACGATCTCATAAGGGGCCAGACGGATCCTCATCTTGTACTCTGACACCCACCATCCCCGTTTTTCAATCCCACCAGCATGATTGCGAGCTGTTCCGGCTATCTCAGCCCGTCACAATCGACAGATAGCACGTCCACCCGCTATTCCCACCTCAGCCTGCTCACCTCCTCCTCATCCGTGTCTTCCGCTGCTACGGCACCGTCGCCTCTTCCATCGCCGTCGACATCGGTGCATTCTATTGGAAGCAAGACGCATGCCTTTTTCAGCTCTCCATTCGAGGGCTCGCCTACGCCCCTCCCGCCTCCCAACCCGCCCACACGGGTTTCGTCGATAAGATCCCAAGCGTCCGTTTCCTCGCTTTACTCGCCCACATCGTCGGCGTCCTGCGACCACGACGGTTGTTCCAAGGCCGACGAAACACCACGTATCCACCAGCGCGTCCCCAAGCGCTCCCTAAACGCCGAGTTTTTCGGTCCTTCTCTTCTCCCCACACCTCCGCCCCGCACGGCGAGGCTTCCGCTGAGTCCGTCAGATTCTCGAGAAGGCTCGCTATCGCCTCCTCCCACCCGACAGACACTCCCACCTATCCCGCTCTCGCGGCTCTTCCCGTCGCGGAGGCGCTACGGAACCGAGGATGCGCGTTCGCGAGAGCCATCGCCTCATCATCGGCGCGAGTTCGTGGAGCACGACAATGGCCCGCCGCCGAACTCACATTTACTTGTATCCTCACCAGCTATTGAGAGTGTAACCGTAGGGGCTCCTATGCTGCCGGACTCGATCGATTTGCCTACTCCACTCGCTTTACCTGCCGAAGCTGAAGGTGCATCCTATGTTACTGGAGCATCCGAATCCAAGCCGTTACCGCCATTACCATCGTCTGTCTCTCAGGGCGATGAAACAGAGTCTCAAGTATCCGTCCTGGAGGCGGGCACAGTGCTGAAGAGCGCCTCGCTCTCACTCCGTTTGGAACGCGTGCTGGGCCATGGCGCATTTAGCAGCGTATGGTTAGCACGGGACGTTGACGGTCAGCTCAAGGCGCTCGAGCTGTCACGGAAGACGAGTCTTCTCAGGAGCAGAAGTGAGAAAAGGGGTAGGAGAAAGCGGCTTGAGGGCACGAGGCCGAGGCTGATAACAGGTCTGGCAAATGGTGAGGGAGGTGCCCCTTTGAGGAGAGGGAAGGCGACAGCGCATGCAAGGAAGGCCAGTGACGAAAGTGCAGAAAGTGTGGAGAGCGTGTATTTGAGTGAGAACCGAGAGGGCGGGAGGAGTGCGTGTGTGGTTGAAAGGAAATCGGCGGAGGGTAGGCTGGTCGCTGTGAAGATGACGGAGCGGGCGTTGTGCGAGAAGGACTCGAGGTCGCGTGTGAGTTTCGTGCGCGAAGTGGAGATTTTGCGTGTAAGTCCCGATGTTTCTCCTTCATCGTGATATCCCTGACGGCGCCGAACAGCACATCTCACATCCTTCAATTATCTCATACGTGCACTCCTTCAGCACTCCGTCGCATCATTGTCTTGTCCTGGAGTATGTCGGAGGAGGCGAGCTCTTCGACTTGATTAATAACAGCGAGAGTCACGCCCGCCTTGACGAGCCTCTTGTCCGTCGTATATGGGGCGAGCTCTGCAAGGCTGTTGGATGGATGCATGGTGTCGGACTTGTTCATCGCGATATCAAGTTGGAAAGTAAGTAGCTGCCATCGATTGTCTTTCAATGGAGCCTGCAACTCATGATTGATCATAGACATCCTTCTCACAACTTCTATCTTCTCTTCACCCCTCCCAACACCTCCATCTCCGCTGGTCAAGCTCTCCGATTTCGGTCTCTCGCGGTTCATTGACCCGGCCCAGCCGCTCCTCACGACCCTCTGCGGCTCTGAGTCCTACGCCGCACCCGAGCTTGTCACCGGGCGTCCGTACGACGGGCGCGAAACTGATGCATGGGCATGCGGTGTTGTGCTATATGCGCTCGCGACGCGCCGGCTGCCGTTCGACAAGCCCCGCGCCCGCGTCGCCTCGCGTGAGCGCGAGATGGGGTTCCCTCAGCGCGAGGCGAAGCGCAGGGATGCCATACGCATGGAGCGGCGGGCGCTCTTGATGCGCATCGCAAAGGCGGAGTATTCTTGGCCTGAGCAGGAGGAGGAAGGAGACGGCATTGCGGATGGTGGAGAGGAGCAGGATGGCCGCTTGACGGGGACGGCGCTCGTGCGGAGTCAAGGGCTGCGGAGGATGGTGGAGCGGCTGCTCGTGCGCGATCCAAAGAAGCGCTCGAAAATCATTGACCTGTGGGAGGACGAATGGATGCATGGCGAGGGCGCCCCGCTGGCGCCGTTGATGTCTGCCTCAGACATGGAGCCCTCGAACGCCGACACTTTCGCCGGCGTTGAGGCCGGCTCAGACGCGGTATTGCCTGAGCAAGTAGAAGCTGGATCGGAAGCTGATGCCGACCAGGACGCGGACGTAGATGCGGATGTGGATGCGGACGATGAAGGGCTCATCGTTGATGAGCATGATATCGGCCCGGGCAGTGTCGCTCATCAAGAGCATTGACGCGTTGACGAGTGACTTGCCTTTCTCTCTTCTTCCCTATGTTCCTGAACTTCCTCAAAATCACTCTAGCAAATTGTATATATCCCATGCAAATTTCCTCCGACCTTGCAAGCATCCCTAACATATTGACTATTTCACTGTTGTTGTCATAGTAGCGTCCGATTCGCGGTCTCCCATATCTCATTTCTCGTCTCTCACATCCTCTTTCCTCAATCACCAAATCACTCCATAAATATCAGGTGCCCGTGTGCCCTGCCCTCGCTCGTTAGTTTCTTGGTCATGTCCTCTGTAGATGCGGTATCATACGTATTTAGGCGTATTGCGATGCAATTCGTCTGCACTACTGGTCATACGCTTACAATTTTTCTCCCGAGACTGCGTGCTCTGTGTAGCTAGACTATTGTAGATTTCCGCAATTCTAAGTCTGCGCATTCATAAACTGTTTCCTCTACTTGAACTGGCGTTTCTGCCTTAATGTGTCCCAGCCGCTTCTGTATGGTACTCTTCCATCTACGATGATCACTTCGTTTCTCATGCTCTCTCGTTTACTTCGAGCTTGTCTTGAACGACTTCGAGGTGCTGCCCTGACTTGAGGAGCCTACTACGCCGAGAATGGCGTCAGCCTCTGGCGTGCCAGCCAGAGGCACGTCTTTCCTGAGCGACACTGCGACTGGCGAGACACCTTCGTTGTATGCCAAAGCGAACACAACGTCCATGTCTGATGGACGATAGTAGTCGTTCACTCATGGCTCTCACAGGTCTAGATGTGGAGACTCACCTTCCAATGACCGTCCTGCAGTCTCTGGGAAGAAAAAGTATATAACAGGAATGATGAAGGCATTCAGAACAGCGAAAACTTTGCGAGAGGTGAGCTCTCATAACGAAGAGATTGCATAAATGGTTTGTCGACACACCAAGGTATGTCCGCCAGCCGATATTGTTGAACGAAGGGCTTGCAATCATCACTACCACAAAGTTGAACGTCCAAACCGATGCAGTGCTAAAAGCGTTAGCAGGGGCTCGAATACGCAAGCTGACAACCTCGGCGCACTGCAAAACATTCTTCAGTGCTCATTGGTTCTCCTAACGAGTACTGACACATACATAGAGCCAACTTGTCCCCAGCAATCCGACGGCAAAGAAGGTGTTGAATACGAATAATAGGACTACGGATACGACGCGGCATCCTGGTGTGTTGATGGCGCCCATCACAGCTAGGAGCGTCATGGTGATCGTTTGGCCCACCTGACCAAACAGTATAAGTGGCCGCCGACCGAGGCGATCAACAAGCCCAATGCCAATAAAGCTTGCAAGGAAATATTCGGTGCCATTGGCGGCAGCGACTATACGAGAATTGACATCGCTGAGACCGAGACGCTGGAAAAGGATCGTCTGTAAGAGAGACGAGATTCAGTAACTTATCACTCGCAAGCACGATGTGCTCACAGCAAAGCTGCGTAAGGCCGTCAGAACCTGGGTGGTTCAAGTGCAAGTAGCTACGTCACTCACTATGTGATGAGATTGATTCCACTCATCTGCTGGAAGCACTGCATGACGACAGCCAAGGCCGTGCGACGGAGGTTCTGTGAGCGACCATTGGTGAAGACCTCTCGAAGAGGGGACATGCTCGATGGACCGGTCCGGGACTCGGCATCAATGACTTCGCGAATGCCATGATAAGTGAGCTGGACCGAATCACTGGCGTAGTCCTTATCCTCCAATGCAGAGATCACCGCTAATGCTTCCGCATCGTGACCATGCTTCGCAAGCCACCGAGGAGACTCAGGCATCTATACGCAAGAGATGCATGACGCTTTATCAGTCTCTCCTCAATTAATTTCTAGCAAATTTGTTTCTTACGGCCGTGATGCCCACAACCATGATAAGCGCGAGGATGATTTGAAGAGCGATGGGCACTCTCCATTGTGCCGATGATTGTCTTAGAAAATAGCTACGCAATCACATTAAGATCATCGAAACAGGACGGCGACGGAGGACTCACAAGGCTAAATCTATCCACTGTGACCGTGCGATACCGATCAAGATTACTTCTTGCATTCAACCGAGGACGTCACTCACATATCTGGGGAGAATGTTGATCTTTTGACACATTTCTCGAGACAACCAAGGACTTACGAGATTGTCACGCCAAAAGTGACCATAGTACCCTCTATCAGAATGAGACTGCCTCTTTTGTCAGGCGGAGAGCATTCAGCCTGGTAGGCAGGGACGGTTGACGTCTAGATGTGATATTTTCAGCTAACATCTGGTTTCAAGATTTTGGACCGACATTCAACCCCATAGCAAAGCCAGTAAATATGCGGGCTACGACCAGCTGTGCAAAGGTGAAAGACGTCGCTTGCAGTATCGCACCAATGATCATCATCGTTCCGGCAAGAAAGATGGTCCGCCGCCGTCCTAACTTGTCCCCCAGCCATAGGTTGGAGAATGCGCCGAGGAGGGCCCCAATCTCCTGCGAACGGTTGCAATTAGCAAGGTGAGGTTCTCCGCGACAACCGTGTGAATAGATGATGCAGAGATAGAACATCCAACGAGGACACTGAGTGGCCTGCTCATTAGGAAGGAGAAGCCACCCCTGAATCCGACGACACTTCTGTCCTATCAGCTGATGATAGGCTCTCCATTTCAACTCGTCATCTGATGCTGTATGTCCTGCGGCATGTTCCCACACGACGCAATGGCTGCTCATGGGGAACAATGCATAATCCCGCAAGGTCATCTGAGACACTTGGATGAGAGACTCACGTAAATCGCGACAACAAAGCTTTGCAGGGTCGCATGGTTCGGGTGATCGGCATTCACCACGACCTGAGGAAATACCTTCTCAAACTGAAGAGGCACATCAATGCTACTACAACGGGATACAAAACCGCAGAGTGACCTGATTTGCAGTCAGGAGAGCAGACATGACAGCTTGGTCATAGCTTTATCATGGCTCAGTTCATCGAGCACTGACAACAGGATAACTGACACGCACCCAAACAAGGTGAAGCTTGTACCGGCCACGCAGGCAATTGCAACTATCAGCCGCCTGCCACGCAGCACTGGCATAGCATTGCGAATTTCCTCGTCTGCGTCAGAGCCATAAGAGAAAAGGTACTCTCTACGGGCTTCAAGTTTCTCGGGGAAAGAGCCATCGGCACTCCGGTGCTCGGGTGAAGACATGGCAATGAGAGTCAAGTCGAGGGTCCACGACGCGTTGATTTTATAAGGTCTACTCGTCCTAAGGAGGCCCAATCAGCGCCTGAGAAGGGATAAAATAAGATTTGAGGGTAGCAGAGTTGAAGCAATAGAAGCGGGTAAGACGGTGAATGGCCATTGATGATAAACAGAGAAGCATACACACCACTGACAAGATTGTGGAGATATAGGGGAGAAGACTCACTGAGGTGTCCAAAGGAGCGGTAAGACTGCATCAGTAAAACGTTGTCATCTCGCAACTATAGAGATAAGACCGCTTCAGAATGATAGCAGAGTTAGTGACCTTGCATCTGACACCAAAGCCGTCTTCGAAGGCTGGCGAACTCCATGCCAGCCGACCATGAAGGATTGCATATTGCAAACGGCAGCATTTCAATTCCAGAGGTCCTGCTTCGATGAGTCCAGTCAGCTGTCAAGCCATGAGTCCATCAATGAGACACACGTGTTACGCAATTCGGAGAACGCTTGGTCATGTAGATAAGACAAGTCGTGCAAAACTATCCACACAACGCACTTCGTCCTACCAATCCATCCACATTTCATAAAGCATACAGGACGCGCGTGCGAATGCTCGTCGCATAAACGCCTACGTGCTTGTATGGTCATAACCAACGCACGCGACTTGTTGGATTCTCCGCACCTTGCAGCAGATCATCACTAATGGGGACGTTGAGCCACGGTCCCCACCTGTCTATTCTTTGAATGGGACATCCTCTACATTTTGAATGCGCTCCTCAGGACGGACGCCGAGAATTGCATCCGCCTCCGGGGTACCAGCCAGCGGCACGTCTTTCCTTAGCGAGACCGCCACTGGGGAGACTCCTTCAGTGTAAGCCAAGGCAAAAACGACATCCATGTCTGCGGTAGAATCAGCAACGAGCACAAGCTGTATCAAAGAAAAGGTGGAAGGTTCCTACCTTCCAAAGAGCGTCCAACCGTCTCAGGGAAGAAAACGTATATGACCGGGACGATGGCGGCGTTGAGAGATGCAAAGACTGGTGCAGTAAATGAATTATAAGCTCGGGCGATGATTTCATAACGTACCGATATAGGTTCGCCAGCCGATATTGTGGAAGGAAGGGCTCGTGATCATAACCACCACAAAGTTGAACGTCCAAACAGACGCCGTACTAAAGGCATTAGCAGGCGCTCGAATGCGCAAACCGACAATCTCAGCGCACTGCAAGCGGCTTGTCAGACGAGAAAGACAGCGATGACGGCGGATTGTACCTACATACAGCCAAGTCATGCCCAGCCAACCGATCGCGAAAAAGGTGTTGAACACGAACATCAACACTGCCGACGCGATTTGACATCGTGAAGTGTTGATGCTGCCGAGTACAGCGAGGACGACCATCGTGATAGATTGCCCGGTGGTCGCAAATAGCATGAGTGGCCGACGACCAACACGGTCTATGAGGCCGACGGCGATGAAGCTCGCTAAGAAAAACTCAGTGCCGTTGGCGGCGGCCATAATGCGCGATTTCACATCGTTAAATCCAAGGCGTTGGAAGACGATCGTCTTCGGTGAGAGAATTTGTCATCGAGATCATCAGCAGCTGACGTTCAACAAGGACTCACAGCAAAGCTACACAAATCGAAGTGAGCAATTGTCGCGACGTCAAGTGGAGACAGAAGCTCACTATGTTATCATGTTCTGCCCGGAGATCTGCTGGAAGCACTGGCAAAGCACAGCAATGGATGTTCGCCGGAAGTTTTGCGAAGGGCCGTTCGTGAAGACCTCTTGGAGGGGCGACTTGTTCGACGGCCCGACATGAGACTCGACAGCGATAGCCTCACGGATACCATGATAGGTGAGCTGGACAGGCTCGCTTGTGTAAACCTTGTCTTCCAAAGCAGAGATCACTGCTAGCGCATCCGCATCGCGACCATGCTTTGCAAGCCACCGCGGAGATTCGGGTAGCTGTGCATGCGTGCAATGTTCAGTTCCCTTACGCATGGAGTTGAGAGCTTCCTACGAATGCGATGCCGACAATCATCATTGATGCCAGGACATTTTGTAGCGCAATGGGCACTCGCCATTGGGCGGATGAACCGGTCAGCCAGTAGCTGGAAAGACGTGAGCAATCTAGTATGCTCAAAGACCATTGATGCCCTCACAAGCCGAAGTCTATCCACTTATTCGTACGAAGGTTGCTCATCAGCACGCTTCGTCATGTATAATAACGATTACCCACATTACTATGAGCCCATCAGCAATGCGCACGATCATGGGGTGAGGACGGTCACTTACGAGGTCATCAGGCCGAGCGTGGACACTCCGCATTGCATTACCATGTAAGTACCTCTGCTCGCGGCAGGCGAGCACTCGGCCTGATATGACGGAACAGTAGATGTCTGCACAACAATCATCATTGTTTGGTCGCTTGCACTGAAACTGACCACAACACGCTCACGTTCAATCCGATGCCTAGGCCCGACACGATACGGGCGACGACCATCTGCGTGAAAGTGAACGACGTAGCCTGCAGTATCGCACCAATTATCACGATCACGCTGCCGAGGTAGATCGTCTTCCTCCTGCCAAGCTTATCGCCTAGCCACAAGTTTGACAAGGCGCCGAATAGACAGCCGATTTCCTATCGAGAGAGACGATAAGCAGTGCGGTCGAGGCCTCAATGCGTGTGAAAGAGATAGTGTCAAAGGAGTAGTACATATATTGGTTGTGCCAATTGCATTGTTATTGACATGCAGGAGCGCCGCCATAACGCTTCCATGGTATCAGCTGATGCTGGACTCCATACAGGCTCATCACCTGACGGAGTACTGTTTGCAAAGGTTCAAGGCACCAATAGCGCACAAAGAGCAAGCGGAGCAGCCAACACTGTCAGCTGAGACGTGTTCGTGAGACACCCACGTAAACCGCCACAATGAAGCTCTGCAAAGTAGCATGGTTGGAAGGGCCATCGTCCACCACCTGAGGAAACACCTTCTCGAACTGAAGAACGTATCAACACTGTGAGGCTGGGATCCCAGAAAGCATGTAACGGTACCTGGTTTGCAGTGAGCAGGGCAGACATTACGCCTTGGTCATAACTACGAAGCTATCGGCCGCCATGCTGAGGTTGAAACTGAAATGCTACGCACCCAAACAGAATGAAGTTGGTGCCCGACACAAAGGTGAGAGCCATTATCAGTCGACGTCCACGCAGAGCGGGTACAGCAGCGCGAATGTCGTCTCCCGAGTCCGAGCCATGGGAGTCCGAGCCTGTTTCATGCGTCTTTTCGGAGACAGTATGGTGCACACTCTGGCGCGAGGTCGTGGCCATGGTGCAGTGCGCGGCGCACCAATTAGAATTTGAGTGAGAGGAAGCGAGGCGAGCCACATTGTTCTCATAAGCTCTTGAGAGCTTTTATACTCCAGTAGGCAGGCTAGACAACGTTTGACAGGGCCGAATGCCAGATGTTGTGACAGCACCGTATCACGAGCGGTTGCGTGCTCGGAATCAAAGGTGCGCGAGGCATTGAAGTTGATCGCAGATCGTCCAATAAGGAGTTGATAGAAGACCTTTCGGAACAAGTTAGCATACAGCACCCAGAGAGCACGCGCATGAAAAGTGTGCACCTCACGGATCAGATGACGGAACCATTAACGACGGTTCGTTCCGAGTCCAAGCCCGGACTGGAGAGACCGGGTTGATATCAATGCTCGTGTGGCATATGAATGTCGTATTACGCATTTGTTACGGCTGGCAATCGCTGATGGTTCGTAGAAGTGAATTTTGCTCCTAAAATAAGCCATAGATACTATTAGTTTAGAAGTGCGTGGGGAGGTGGATGTCCGAGGACACATTGGAAAAGTTCCGATGCGTTTCAGCTGGCACATTGGGCAACAAACAAGCAGTTCTGGTGTTTGCAGAACATCACAACGATTGTAATGACAATTGATGGGATAATAGAAGACCTAAGCGAAGCAGCCAATGGGTTTCGAGCCATTTGTTTTTGATCAAGCTGATGATGATTTCGATCAATTGATGCGTGCTTTATTGCGCATCTGCTCGGCACATTCACCGTGCAATCAATGTTCATAAGCTCTGATCCAGGCCGTATATCTCCACTCTACCGTACACATCTCCGTCTCCTGCGTTTCAATCTTCTTTTTGCTGGTGAAAGCACATGATGGCGGACGGGGAGAAGCCACAAGCAAGCAGAGCTGATGTCCCTGCAACCTCGCCTCCGGTGCCTAGCCGTAGCTGGAGGCGTAGCGTGCAACCTGTCCTGACCATCATCTCCCATGGTACCGCGCCATTTATCAGCACATTCCTTCTCATCCATCTCTCCGCACCGATCCTTGCCAACCTCGGTGGCGAAGCGATGGCGAGTCAAGTCATGGTACGCGTCGCAAATCCCGCGTAAACTCCTCTTCAGCTGTGTGCCGAACCTCACTTTGTTTGCAGATGATCGGCAGAGAGCTCTATCAGACACGGCACGCTGAACCCATTTTGTATGCCGCTCTCGTAATTCACCCGCTAGCGAGCACTCTCCGACGCGTCCTCGCCCCCACCACAGCTGGGCCCGTCTCCCCCAAATCGAAGGGCTACCTTGAGCGTATCAAATCCTACCCGCGCAACCTCATCTCTCCGCTCTCTCTTCCCGCCTACGCTCTCGTGCTCCCACTTACCATACACACCCTCACACACCGCATCTACCCCTCCCTTCCCATCGCACCCATCTTCTCCCTCTCGCCTTCTGAACTCGACTTTTCCTATGTCCAGTACGTCTTGGACGCATATCCCTGGCGTTCGTGGCTCGGCTACGGGATGCTCGTAGGCTGCGTGGTGTGGCATGGGACCGAGGGCGTGCGTCTGATCTACAATTCGTACGAATGGGTCAGAGGAGGCGCGCAGACGTGGAGGAGAGAGCTGAGGAAGATGATCATCGTTACTGGGGCGGTGATGATCCCAGTTCTGTCGGGTTTGTGGGTGATGTCAAAGGAGCCACTGTTGATGCTCGGCGGAACAGCAGAACGGTGCCACGCAGCGTTAATACAGTCATTTGCGTATCGCTACTAAGTTTCAATCCCATGTCCCATTAGAGTTGGAAAATTTTCAAGATGCGGCATAGCGATGGAATTAGCAACTGTCACTGCAGATACGGTGCAATTCGTCATGGTACAGTCAAGGAGAGCGAAAGTACAGGTGTAATGCATACATGTATAGTACTATCAAATGTGTACTACCTTGTCACAAGAGGCGCGAATGGGCTGATTTTTATACAAGGTCATAATGAACAGCATTTCGAATATATAAGTGCAAATTGATCGTCATCGCAACGATATCCGGGGCCAACGTCCGTCGATTCGCCAACACGTCACGTGAGCGCATCCCATCGCTCCCCCCTCGCTCCGCCAGTCGCGCGTCGAGCTCCAGCAGCCAGCAGCCCGTCGCCGGTTCTTCCAGGCGAGTCCGAGTGCGCGGTATCGACATCCGCTACAACAGCGCAGGTGTCCTGTCAGAACACTCCACCATCATCTCCCGCACACACACGCCGTCCCCAATGCCCTCCGAACACGGCGACGACCACCCCGCTCCCCCTCCCTACCGTCGGGCCTCGCAGGTCCCCGAAGGCCAGCAGCCCGCCCCCATCGACCTCCTCGCGGCGATCAACGCCCTCCAGGCGCAGGTGGCCGGGCTGGGCCAGGCCGGGGTTGACCGACAAGCCGGGCCCCCGAAGACCACGCAAGAGCTGTTGCGCGCCCTGGCGCGGCGGCTGGTGACCGTCATCGAGGACGGAGGAGACCCCGGGGAGGTTGCCGACGAGATGGGCAACATCGCCGACCACATGGACCTGGGGCTCACCCTGGGCTCCGCGTGGGAAGCGCGCGCCGCCGAACCAAGCGCCGAGCAGCGGCAGGGCGCACGACCAGGACGAGCGGATGCGGCGAGTCATCCGGGAGGAGTTAGGCCGGGGCCGGAGAGGTGGCGCCCGGGCAGGAGCCGCTGGCCGAAGTGGCGCGGCAGGACGGGGCCGAGGCCGGGGGCGTGGTCGGCGCGGTGGCGCCGCGGCGGCAGGGCAACCTGTCGACACGTGCGCACGCTGCGGCCGAGTAGGCCCGCGAGTGTATGAAGGCTCAGAGAGAAAAGGGGGAAGACAAGGCGGAGACCAAAGGCAGGCCACCTGCGCCACACGGGCGTAAAAAGTAAAAAACGCGCAGCCACAGGCGTGAGTAAATTATGTAACGGCAGGCTGTACGCCAAGTATTCGGAACTCGGCTAAGATCCAACGCGGCTAAGATCCAACGCGGCTAAGATCCGCAAGTGTGACTTAAGTTAGCGACTTTTAGCCGGGAGAATTAGCTAGTATTCCCACAATTAGCGCAATATGCGACCGCGATGCATTGGGCCATCTGTAGTATCGTTACGAAACCGTGAGGGAGCATGTGTGCTCGCAAAACTGGATGGTGCAATACCGGACTGGCTGACGGCTGTTTTCGCGTCATACAATTAGGCGAAGATTCGGATGACAAGACTTCGGAGGAAACGGATTAAGAGTGGAGCACTAACACTTTAATATTTCTGTAGATCTCTTGGTGCATGGTCGACTCACTCAAGTTTGGCAGAAAACTTTCAAACAATTCGTAATCGGGAGCAGGGTGTATATTTCAACTAAATTGTACAAAAGACACATACAGGAAGTCATGACACCGAGGTATGGGAATCTATTCCGTTGCTTGGTGCTTCGCCCACTCCACGAGCATCATGACTAGATCTTTCGGCACCTTTTGGCCATTAATCTCGACGAAGTTGGCCGAGGGAGTAATCGTGGAAGACGAGGAAGCAGTAGGAGGGGAGACTGCGGAGAACTGGGTTGGATATGGAGCCGGAGGGATGGAGACGAAAGGTATCGTACCGATGGCAGCAGGGAAGGACCGCTTAGAGGGTCCCGCGCGTGACGAAAATGGGCCTGCTTGAGGTTTGGAGACCCCCTTGTCCTTCTTGACAGTGACAGGGGCTGAAGACGGCGAAGCCTTGGAGGTGGTCCCGTGCAGAGCATGGCGAGAACGACGTGAAGATGGAGCCTCGTCCTCAGCATCCGTGGGATTTACGCGCTTCGTACCACGAGTATTGAACGGCGTTTTCACGACAGGGGCCTTGGGCTCTGGCGCGTTGAAGGAAACCTTGACAAGGGAGCCGGTCGCATTCACTTCAGATGAGGGACCTAGAAAGCTGGTTACCGCGCAAGTTCGAAATAAGACAAGGTGACTTACCAATGATGGGAGTAGTGCCTAGCAGCGGCACGGCACGACGGGGGACATGACGGCCGGAGCGAAGTTCCTTGTACTCTTCCATCGTCGCCTTCAAATTCACGCCAGATTTATTAAGGGCGCGAATTTGGTCATCATATTCCTTGAACGCTCTACGGCTGTGGCTCAGTTCATCAAGTGAGGGTTCATCGGGGATCCGCCAGCCTCGTCTCTCATACAGTTCCCGCAGCGGAATCCAGCCGGTGGTATCATCGGGATTCGGAATGCCCTTGCGGCTCCAAAAACGGCGTTTGGTTTTTGCACGAGCGCGATGGGCTCTAACTCGGACATGTAGCAGCTCTTCATGGCGGCCACACCGAAGCAGGCGAGGCACTACAAAGTTTGGTCAGTAGAGAAGAGAACCTGTGGATAGGGAAAACGCACCTGGCAGCATCCTTGAGGCCTATTCCATAATGGGACATAATCAGGAGAGAGCGAGCGGTCACGGTAGGAGGGCGGCTCTGCAATGTTTGGAAGCCAGCAAGGATCAGGCCGTTCTTGAAGATCAGGCCGTTGGGATCTACACACTCGATGACGACATTGCGTAGACGAGCGTCGGTAATCTTGTGCCATCGGACGGCTCATTTGCGGGCTCTTCGGCTAAGCCGGTCAGCAGAGGAGCCACGGAAGGCACCGCAGTATGTAGTAACGCGCCTAAAGAACAAATATGCTTACTGGTAACGGCCTCAGGCTCTGAAGCAGGCTCGATCTCTTTCTCGCCCTCCAGCTCATCCACCAGTTCGTCTTTCTCCTTAGTATCCGCATCGTTGGCAGGCCCAGAGTCGGGAAACGTATCAGGTTCATCGGCTGGCTCCTCGAATGCTATAGGGGAACGGCGAACCAACCTCCGGCCTCGACGCTGAGGTCCGAAAGGTAATTCTTCGGGCTCAGAATCAGTCTATTCGACAGCATGAGCAAAAACAAAACAAGGAAAGAAGCTGGCGGCATACCGCGGTCAGGGCCGTTAACAACGAGTCCCTACGACCCTCAAACAAGAGCTTCGCTCCCCAAGTGAGTCATTCCGGAGTAACGACGCGGTCGGTGAGCTTCTGAATAGGTTTGAGGAACATCTCTAGCTGCCGGATACCTTCGACGGTTTCCTGTAGAGAATGCTGCGGTGGCGGCATTAGCGAAGGGATCACCACAGCATAGTTGGGCTCATCATGATGCCGAGAAGCTTACGGCCCAGGGATTCGAGCTCCGTAGGACTTGCCGCGAGGCTACGCCGGAATTGCTGGACATACGCCATCAAGGTTGAAGAAAGGGCCTCGGGACTGCGGGCAGCCGAGGGAGGGACACCGTGTAAAGCAGTCCGAGCGGCCATCATAGAGGAGTCAGAAGAAGGGGTATCGTCTAGATGGAGTGAGCTGGCAGGAGCTGGGAAACCAGAGACCGAACCTTTAACCCTGCGGACTTCAGACTTTCTTCTCCGCATACACCACTTTACCTGTTTCCTCTTTGGTCATTCGACCGTTACCTTACCGTGCTCCACTTCGCAAGATCCTTGGTCCACATCGTCCTCCCTCGCTGATCCCTCAGAGATAGACCAATAACGCTCTGCATACCATGCGGCGGCCCGTCCAATCGGAGATAATGTACTTGAAGGACAGATCGTAAAACATCGGTACGTGGATTATGGTATAAGCAGACGTATTAACAGACGTATTATGTAGCATCTCGATGTATCATAACCAAGACGTATGGAGTCGGGTCAGTCTCTATAACGATAGCTCGAAGACAGCACGTCATCGCATCGCACGTGCTTTTCAGATGTTCGGGTGCGCAGGACGCTTCAGCGCCGGCCTGTTCTGGCGACAAAATAAGATGAGCCTCTGACACCTCTCCCCGCTCCATTATGCCCCGACTCACATTGCAGGAAAGGCGAAGTTGCAAGCGAAAAGCCGGCAGCGTGGGGTCGTTTAGTTGTACCACCACTCGCCGGTTAGCACGCCGACATTCAGGTTGGAGAAGTACTGGAAAAGGCTCTCGGAGAAGTCCAAGCCGCCCTCCGGGCGTCCAGGCCGCCACTGAGACGGATGTGATTGCAATCAGCTGAAATAAAACGAGTCAAAGAGTTGGGCGCGCACCTCATCCATGATCATGGCGGTGGCAGTCTTGCCATTGAACGATATCATGATGCTCTTGCCGTATTCGCTGCCGCCATTATAGAGCCGGGTTCATGAGGTTAGCGGGCGATCCGCCATGCCTATGCTGATCTCACGGCGGACTCCAACGCGACGATCTACAGACCACCCGTCAGAACATTTGACAAGCCAAGTCAAATACCGGAACCACGCACGAAAATCAGTAGCGATGTTGTTCTGCCCGCAAGAGCCGCTGCACATTACTACTTCATGTGCCACAGAGGGCTACGGTCGGGAGGTAGGTGATTGAAGCAGACTAGTTAGTACTGTGGTACTTTAGATATTGAATAGTTGCTCATCATTGCCAGGTGAAACTCGTACATACAATATTTGGTGACATTACAGAGCAAGGAAGGCAGGTAAGCAGCCTGAAGCCTACACTGTGCATTATGGAGTCTAGCACCGTAGGTCCGATTACTTACGCAAAGCGAGGTCACTACGCCAACTTACACACCTTAAAACTCTGGGACCTCCTCTGTGACTTTCCACTCGAGTTGCCTGTCGTGGATACACAGGCCAGGGTAACTTTTGCGTCGCGTGAGCCATCCAGAGGACTCGGACTGGAGTTTCTTGCTGCTAAATTGTAAGAATCGCGCTATACTTGTCTGACACGCGTGTTAAGTGGCAATCAGCTTACTTTTCTTTAAATCCATTATTCTGGCATTTAAATGCGCACAAGGCATGCTGTGGGCGGGTGAAGGCAGGATGGCATAAGTAGGCTTGCCGTAGTGGAGGGGAGGGGAAGGTAGGCATCTCAGTAGATAAATTCAGTTTCTAAAGAAAGGACCAAATTGAATTTGTCATGCATATTTCATTGCCATAAATGGCATCATGTCTGAAGTCAGTGGTGTGACCACTGACCATCAGCTCGTCCCACTCACATCTATCAGCTAACGCCGCGATGTCCAAAGAAGATCAAGATACTAAGCAGACAAAGTCCTCATCGAGACCCGGCAAACATCCAGACGCGGAGACACCCATCAAGCGAGACGAGGAGTATTGGTACCTAGACGGTTCTATCGTTCTCGTTGCGGAGAATCACGCTTTCCGCGTATACCACGGATGGCCCGCGCAACATTCAGAGGTGTTTCTTGAGATCCTTCACCTGCCACAACCCGCCGTGGCGGAGAGCATCGACGGCTGTCCTGTCGTCCATCTCCCCGATCGGAGAAATGATATCCGTCATCTGTTGTGATTCCTATTCGATTATAATCAGTGAGTTGCACAATTCAGCACATTGACACCATCAATTTGAACGATGCCGTCAAAGGTATTACAAAATGGAAAAGCCGTTGGACTTCCGGGTCGTTTCATCCCTCATACGCACGGGGCACAAGTATCAATTCGATCACGTTGTCGCGGAGGGAGTCAGGCGTCTTAAGAGTGCCTATCCAGACAGCCATTCTGTGTGGCAAAGTTGGCACGATCGGACGGCTGCAGGTAACCGAAACATTGGGCGTACTCCAAAGCTGATGCTACACTCGAGAGAGGATTCTATCGGGGTTATAAATCTCGCCCATCTGGTTGGCGCTGAGTCAGTTCTTCCGGTGGCATTCTACGATTGCTGTACTTTGCTTGACAGTCGCATGCTTGTCGATGGAGTGGCCAACTCTGATGGCACAGTCGAGCGTCTCACCGCTGAAGATCTGGACAGATATCTCGAGGGAAGGGTGATTCTTACCGCTCGTGGTGGGGCCGCCATACATAGAATCTTCGACGCAGACGTTCTGTGTTGTAGCAGCAAAATCTGCAAAACCACCCTAGTTTCAATGATGGATAACCATTTCCGTCTTGATTCGGATCGGACAACAAAGTCTTCAAGAGCTTTGGAAAGCGCCTTCGCTGATACGTTGGAGATGGGCACGAACGATGGCTTCCTGGCCCTCAGTCGTACCGTAAATCATTTTGTCCCTTCTGCAGAGATGCTCTGTTGGGCAAAGAGATGCGGGAACGAAACGAAATATGGGTTAGCCTCAGTTCGATACTTCGCTTAGAGATAAAGAAATCTGAGGGGCTTCCGAGGACGATTAGTGATAGGATTATGCTGCTCTGTGAATGCTGTCACTCCAAGGTGAGCCCTATTTATGATATGTGAGGCATATGATGGTGAAGATCTCGACCGGGATTGTTTTCAGAGCATCTGAACTGAGAATTCTGGCGGCGATTCTACTGCATGCAGCATCTCTTCTGCATCTGCCCCCCTTGACTATCTCACCACGATCCACGTATAGCAATCAGGCGGATCCCGGCCTATCATATCATCACATATTTTGTTCCAGTCGCCACAGCTCACAGTTGAACGATGATTGAGCCTGCCATCATGCTCTTCCTCCGACTCATATCTCCCTTTTTGGGAGCTCTTCCGTTGCCGGTGTTAGCGAAGCATTCTATGTGCCGCCCTCCTCTATATTCTATCTTCCTCGTATTGTGCAACGTCGGTCATGACATGCACGTTCGGTACTCATATCGACGTCCGGTGAGAGTAGAAGAGATCTCCCCACGCCGCTAGTTTACTTCTCCGCATACGCCATTTTACCTTTACCTTTTTGTTCATCCGTTCGTTACTGCGCTCAAGTTCACAAGACCCCTTTTCACATCGTCCTCCCTTGCTTATCCCTCAGGTATGGACCGACACCGCTCTGCATACCGTGCGGCGGCCCGTTCAATCGGAGATAAGCAACTTAAAGAATAGATCGTTGGTATAAGCAGACGTATTATGTAACATCTCGATGTATCATAACTCGTATGGAGTCGGGTCAGTCTCTGTAACGATAGCTCGAAAACAGCACGTCATCGCATCACAGGTGCATTTCAAATGTTCGGGTGCGCAGGACGCTTCAGCGCCGGCCTGTACTGACGACCAAGTAAGATTAGCCTCCCGCATTTCCGTCACTCCTTTACGCACAGACTCACATTGCAGGAAAGGTGAAGTTGTACGCGGAAGGCCGGCAGCGTGGGGTCGTTTAGTTGTACCACCACTCGCCGGTTAGCACGCCGACGCCCAGGTCGGAGAAGTACTCGAAGAGGCCCTCGGAGAAGTCCAAGCCGCCCTCCGGGCATCCAGGGCACTGAGACCGACGTAATTGCAGTTAGCTGAGGTGAAGCGAGTCTCAGAGAGTTGGGTGCGCACCTCGTCCATGATCGTGGCAGTGGTAGTCTTGCCATTAAGGGAGATCGTGATGCTCTTGCCGCATTCGCTGCCGCCATTGTAGAGCTAGGTTCGTGGGGTCAGGCGACCATCCATGCCAATATTGAATGCACTCACAGCAGAATCCAATGCGACGATCTACAGAGAACCCGTCAGAACATTTGGCAAGCCGAGTCAGATACCGGGAGCACTCACAGAATCAGTAGGGACGTTGGTCTGCCCGCAAGAGCCGCTGCACATCCTGCATTACTACTTCATGCGACACGGAGGATCATCCAGCGCGACTCACAGTCCGACCTCGTAGTAGGTGAAACGCGCATCCGAATAGCTGCGCTTCTCAGGGCGCTGCACGGTGCGATTCATGTGCTTGCGGCTCCTGAGGTGTGCGTGCTGCTCATTGTGCTCAGAGGCGGCCGTAGCGAACGGCAGGACGAGCGAGGCGAGGGCGAATCCGAGGAGCGTAGAGGAGCGCATCGTGAGCAATTTGTACTGTTACGTCGGGCAAATATAACAGAGGACTGGTCAGACAACACAGAAACAGACACGTCCAGAGACCTGTGGTTGAAGGAACGTGGTAAAACAGAGCGAGCGTACGAGTCCTGTGGACGTGAAGGTAGGAGAGAACGAGCAGCTGGGCTGCAGCCGGCTCTGTACCCTCACCCTGGCGACGAGAAGCTTGGATGAGCTGGCAAGACATCATCGCCGCAGCGAGCTCGTCGCCGCCGCAGAAGGCTCATGTTTCAGCCCCTCGGATATGCGACCGAAGTCTTCGTTGATGATCGTGCGCGGCTGTATGCTTGCCGATCACGGCGCGCACTTCCTATTTAGGAAGGTCTTTAAGTTCGAATGTCGGGCTTCATTATAGGGTGGGTCGCATATCACAGTTCTGTTTCTTCACTCACTTTCTCCCGAGATAAATGAACAGATTGTCGTGCGGAGACTTGTCGTTGATCCCCGTAATGAAGACGGCGGTTTCAAGTCTCCGGTTGCCGAAATGCATGCCGCTCTCCTAGCCGAGGTTGTTACTTTCCATTTATACTAAAGTCCTTCTTTGCCCTTCTGTTTCACATCAACGGCCTCTTCTCGCCATATGTCAGAGATGAACGCTGTATCACCACGGTGTTGAGTCTGTTTGAACGAGCCATGCGATTGTCGTGACGTATACATTCCTACAACCTTGAGCCGTAAAAAGAACTAGTATGCCCCAGGAACCCCAGAAATACAAGACCAAGGTAAGCGTCGTCTTCCATAGTTGTCGTTGCCACAAAGCCAGGTCGAAATAGTGACAGCACCATGATACGACCAGCCTAGGTCCAGTTAGCCGCCTCGACGAGGCCGCTCAGCCCAACAATAGCGAGATTAAACTGGTTCAGGCTTCCTTGATCAAAGGATATGGTGTTGACTGGTGTCGCCGAGGGAGTCGGTCCAGCAGTGGTGCTGGATGGCGTAGATGTGCTGGAGAACGACGAGAACGTGGAATTTGGCGTGAAGGAGCTAAACGTCGAATTTGGCCAGAAGCTTGAGAAGGCGAGGTACGTCGAGTAGCTGGCGCTTGCGGTGTACGACGGTAGCGGAGGGCTATAAGTTGGGGTAGGTGGTGGTGGTGGTGTATATGTGGACGTGGGCTTGTAGACATAAGCCGATGAAGACCGCGACGATGATGTTGGCATGGGTGTAGGCGAAGGACTCCGGGAGTTGGAAGGTGAGGGTGCGCCGTTGCCAAAGTTCCAAGTACCATACAGAATGCCCTCAGCCTCATCCGCAAAGAAGTCGAAGAGCCCTCTAGACAGATCGAGGCCACCGTAGGGACAACCAGGGCACTAAAGCAGTGGGTATATGCGGTCAATTGGTCACGAATGTTCGTCGTCGCACGATGGTTCATCCACATACCTCATCCGTAATGGTGGCTTGTGTGCTTTTGTCGTTGTAATTGATAGTTATCGTTTGGTAGCAATGCGCACCACCATCCCATTGCTACAAATACCGTGAGTAGTTGCGAAAGGGACTTATCTGAACCATGTCTTACTTCAATGTTCAGTGCAACAATCTTTGATGCATCAGCAGGGCTCAGTATTTACGTTCAGGAGCACCCACGAAGTCACTATCGGTGTCCACCGATCCACATGCGTTCTGACCCGCATCGAAGAAGCTAAGCCTGGCATTGTCAAAGTCTAGGGAAGGATTGAGTCCACGCGCTTGTTCATAACTCATCGAGCGCCGTCGCCAAGCAGACATATGTTCCCTTTTCCTCATGTGGCCAGAATGCGGGTCGGCGAGAACAAGTTCAAAGAGAGACAGAGCAAGGACAGTCGGGATAAACGAGAGGACGCGCATCTTTGCGCGGCAGGGCATCGACAGAAGATACAGGAAGGTCTGGTAGCGTAGACCTCGAGACCGCGTTGAAGCAACTTGAAGCTTGAACAAGTCTCCAGCTGGGCGCAACGCACGGTGTCTTGAACGTTGGACTCGACTTCAACGTTTCCGGTCAAACTAGCGCGTCGCGATTGGCGCCCTCTGCGAGCCGCAGGATTACGTCAGCAAGTCCGCACCCGAAGTAGGCGCGCTGAACCTGAACCTGGCAGCTCGGGCACCTCAACAGAAATCCACACCATCAAACCCGTGTTGGATTTTGAAGTTCGACCACGATGTCGGGCCCATCATTTCCTTGGTTCAAGATGATTCTGGTCGTCAGTGGATGTACGCTCAGTTTGTAAATCACACGGACGGCTCACATTCACCTGAACATGCGCTCTCCTGTCTAGTCACGTCTCTGGGCTATCTAACCATGAAAGGTCCGTGCACTCGCAAGGAATCGACTTGTATCCATCGTATGCTCATCTCTGGTGTGAATGGATACAGCTACCACACCGACGCCGGAACAGCTCTATAACGTGAGTGGCGCCTTAGCGATCAGTATTGACTCCCTAACTAATTCTTCTTTGTCTCCGTAGGAAATGTCCCCTGACCTCAGAAAGAAAGTAGATATCATTCGTGAGGCACGGCTGGCCGCAGAAGCTGCTTCACGACAACAAGCGAAGGCACAGGTTGTTCCTTCCATCTCCTTCCCGATCATGCGAGAGAAGCTGAACCGCATTCCGTAGTTGAACGACCCGGATGCACAGAAACCTATATGGGCAGACCGACCGTCGTAGCAGCACGGCTTGGCCGACTCTTTCTGTCAATTCTTTCGCTGCATCTTTGCTCAGTGTACATCAGCCAATCGTAATACACGGATCGAAGTTCTCTGTTCGCGCATGGCAGTCAACCTTCCTCACTACACTGTTTTCACGTTTCGATGCAAACACAAAGCTCTTCAACGATGAGTCAAATCAGTTTTCGTTGCGATAATCTTGCGATCACCCTCAGAGGTATCATAAGATAGATAGAATAGTATGTCACAGAAAACACAACACTATGTAGGAGGACACGGGATGATCGATGATCTAATAAGCTAGACTACACACAAGTTCCATCTTTGTCGCAAGACGCTTGCACAGCAGCAATACATTACCACTCCTAATCGGACCTTTCCTCTCCTTACCACCGAAGTGCACACACGGCACACCTCCGAGAGCTTTCATTCATTGAGCAGATGCACTGGAGTCCGCGACGAGCGGCGGGCTCGCCGGGCGCGAGCGAAGCAGCGGCTTGTGCGAAATCGCCGACTCGGGCGAGGACGAGAGCATGTCGTAATTCGACGGCTCTGCGGACGCCGCGAGCGAGGACGCGAACGACTCAGTGCGGTTCATCGATACCGGTCGCACATCACCGTCGTGCCCGGAAGACGAGGTGGGCGTGGCTGGCTGGTCACCGTCTCCAACGGTGGTGTCACTCGAGGATGACGGGCTACTCAAGACCGTTTCGTTCGCTCTGGCTGTAATAGGGCTAGTCATTGTTGATTGGTCGAGGGAAGCATGTTCGGGAACTGGCGTGACTGGCGTGCTCGCATTCCGTTCGCCTGCTGCTGGTGCACTGGTGACAGAAGTTGCGTCAGCAGTAACAGCCCCTGTAAGGGTAGAGCCTGAAGACGACGCGGCGTCGGCAGGTGGTGATGGCGTAGGCTCAGGTGTCGCAGCAGCAGCCGAGGATGAGCCAGCGCCCTCACTTCCGTTCGCTTGTCCGCCCTCGGCAGCCTGTTCCCGCTTCTTCTTTTCCTCTGCTTCTCGCTCGCGCCGCTGTTGTTCCTCGTGTTCAATGAGCGACAGCCGCATTGCTTCCATCACCATGAGCTGTATCGCACCGGATCAGCCCTGATGAAGCGAGGCATGAAAGCAAAGCATACCTCTTCCAAATCCTGTCCGCCGAGTCCCATCGTTCCCAATAGTTGATTGATATCCTGATTCTGTTGCCTTCTTCTCGAGCGCCGCGTTCCTCGCTCCGCAGAACCTTCCCCACCTTCCGCCTGTCCGTCTTCTGGCGCGAGTGGGTGCACCCTTCCACTGCTAATGCCCACAGGGATAAGTCTGTCACCAACTTGGCGCATGATGATTCGTCTGTTGGCACGCCGGGCGACTGCTGCGCGAACAGCCGCCAGTTTTGCTTCCCAATCAGGACGTATCTGATCTGCTGGGCGGAATAAGAAGCAGAATGCAAGCTCGAGGGCGTTGTGAGCTGACCAATAGATACCACCTCTGGACTGTCAGGGCCGAAGCTCTTGCGAGAGCGTTTCACGGCTGAAGCCGGAAGAGTGGGTGTATCTGGCCATGACGGAGGAGTCTGCAGATTGTAATTAGACTAGGATACAGATAACTATTGATTGACACTCACAGCCCCTTCACTGTTCAACCCTGTCCTCCATGGTGGCGGTGTATAAACGACACCAAAGTTCTCCCGAACACAATATGGACAAGCAGCAGGTTCCGAAATCAGGTGCGTAGGGTTGGGTTCGGCCCGCTTGATTTGCACGAAACACTCGGTGCAGATCGTTTGGTCACAGCAACGCGAGTGGTTGATGTTGGGCGGGTAATACTGTGTCGCACTACTAAGGCGACTGAGGGCAGATGAACCGAGTCAAAGGGGGCGCACCAAGAAACAGATAGGACATTCCACGGCGCCTCTGTATATCGCCGCCTCAGGATGTCGTATGACCTCCTTGGAGTTGCTGCTCGCATGCCCGCGCTTGTGCGCGCGAGATGAGCTGGTGTCCGTTCGTGAGATCCCGCCAGACGACTCTGCCTGCCCTTCGGCATCTGGCGGCGGCTCCTTGCGATGGGAAAGGATCTGTTCGTCGTCCCAGGATTCGTCATAGTCTTCTAATGGGCGATAGAATGGGGCCAGCTTCCGCTCGCATATGAGTTGCGTTACTATGGCCTGGTTCCAGTCACGGGCCCCGCTGTAGACACCCTGCGGACAGAGGTAGCCAAAGTCGACGGTGTCTTCGTGGTGCCCGCGGCCAGAGGAGGTACTGTTGCCCATGGCGAGTAGGGAGCAAATGCAGCAGGCTCTGGAGAAGGGCAGATGGCTGTCGTCACGCCAAAACAAGTGTCACCCGCCAGCCAATGCAGGAAGGCGCCGACAGCCACACAATCTCAGCCACCGCACGCTAAAGTCGCGCTCGTTGTTGTCAGACACAGCGTTGTGCTCGCAGAATCAGTGGACGACTCTGTCGGGGAACGGGTTATGCTCAGAAGTGGCGGTGCGCTGACTCAAATAGTCACGCCTGCTTTTCAATCATCACGTCCCGAAACGACCTCGGAAATCCAACGGCTTTGTCAGCTCTGCGTTGTACAAAAATTTTACTATAAAATACAAGTCGTATCTGAAACTTGGAGGACGATTGTTGGTGTTTGAGCGACGCAGGACATATATGCTCAGGCTGACAGCTGGAGTCGGGGGTCGAGGCTCGTTTGGTAGAATGTGTCTCTAGAGAGAGCTTACCTTTCGGAAGAGCATACACTATTCGCCTACGTCATGTCATAGATGATGAGATATCTACAGATACGTAGAACCGATGGTGGGAGGATAGAATCATTTCCAATGGAACGCGAAAGACTTGATCTCATTGTGACCGTCTTAGGTGAGGCACGCCCGCAAACTCAGTTACGAACACAATTTGAAATGTCCGGACGTTTTGAGCATAAGATCATGCAAGCGTGAAAGGACAGTAATGCCCTCCTGGTGCATGCGCAGCACGATGAGCAGCACCATCGCGACGTCCAGATTTCAGAACTTCGGTCGAGAGCGAAGGGAGGATGCATTCGTCCACGGTGCGGATTTTGGCTGTTCGACTATCTTCGTGGATTTTATTAACAGTGCAGAAAGAGGACGGGGGAGAAAGCAGATTGAGGAAAAATTGTCAATTCAGCATTGCGACTACCATGCGAAGTGCGAGCTATGCATGTACTTGCACTCCAGAAGCCCTGTACCGACGGTCAAGAGCGACATGCAGCGAAGGCATTAACCGAGTTATTGTAATGCCTGTATGAGACTGGAGCATGCAAATCAAGTTAGCATCGGACCTTGTGAGTGCGAGAGAATTACAATTGCTGGCATCACATACCGCTTCCTGTCGCGCTATGGTTCATGTTCTGGTATTTTTTAATTTGGCGGCGGACTATTCCAAGGCTTTCTTTTTCATCCTGGCATTTCTGGGTCAAGAATTCGGGCCTCAAGGTATTATGAACCCTGTAGCAGTGGCTGCTGTTGGCTTTTTCGCCGATGTTCCTGACTTTCGCTTCCACAGGGCGCGGGTAGAATACGTCCCACCTTCTATCCGAGCGCATATCGACCGATACAGTCTCCAAAGCTCCTCTTGGCGCCACCAGGTACCAACAAATCTCTCTGTCGTATCACTGGATGGAAGATCGTCGGTGAAGATTTTGCACATATCCACCTATCGAGTTTGCCCTTTTGTTTCAAATATTTCACCAGCACATCAGGACGAAGATATTCTTGCCACTCTGCACTGTCGATCATGATGAGCTTGACCATCAGGTTACGGTTGTCATTGTTGATGCACGTAGAATGATATGCGAGCGTCAGCGCCAGTCAGATGAGCTGGGTTGAGGGCCGTTATACTGCATGCGTGTTCGAAGAGCATACATGGTTTGGAAATTGGATCCCGGTTGTATCCTTCCTTCCACTGATCAAGAGTGTCCGGATATCGGGAGTTGGGATTGTCAATCCATCTTTGAGCGCAAATCGTACTTGTGGACCATTCATATGAGTGCTTCGATGAAAGGAAAATCAGGGTCATCGATATGGAGGTGAGAACCACATACTGACCACTGGCGTGCCATCAGTTCAGACCAATACTAAGAGATGACGTTCTACGTACTCTTCAAGTTCGTACCCGAACAGATAGCGCAATGATAGTTGCCGGACGTCTTCGGAGAGACAAACGACCGGATGATCGTCGAACCTTTTGACCGGAGTGGGTTGAGTGAGACTGTCATGTTTTAGTAGACTTCTGAGCACTTCGTCAACCATTTGTTATAGACCGGGAATTGCGGCACCTCTTTTGCGACGAGGATAACAATCCGGTCAGAGAACCAAACTCCTCGTCTTGCTCGTGCGATCGCTCTCACAAATGAACATGTTAGTCTTTCTTTCTCTCACCCATCAGATCGTTGGAACCTGCTCAGATGGGTCAGCACTCTGGCAGGTAGACGAACAACGTGCCACAAGCTTTTCGATCGGTGTTGAGCGTTTAGCACGTGACTCTTCGAGCTTCATTGCTAGAGCAAATCAGTCGTCAAAGTCTTGGATCTGGGCGCTGAGACTCTGGTCTGCTAAAGCCTTGCTTAACAGGTATAGTCACAGATGATATGATATTGGGATGCAGCCACAAACCTGAAGACCTTCCAAATATGTACATTTGGGCGTCTGAATCGGGCTGCTCGGATCTACTCGCTGTGGCGGCTCAACTTGAGCGTCGTTAAGGAAAGCGTAACGGACTGACCAAGTCTGCACGTCCACAGGCGCATTCTCGCACCCTGCCTTCGCGTCCTCTGGACTCGTCCACTCGCTCTCCCACACGCTCTTTCTGTGACCTGCAGTCTCTGGACGCGCTCGTCTTCGCACTACCTCCACCCCGACTTTTTCTCATCTACCACGTATCGGGATTCGGCTTTATACAAGCACTGGAGACGATGCGCAGCTCTACCTTGCTTGGATACATCTTAGCCTCGCTCGTCGTGCCTCTTGTGGCTGCGGGCCATCTGAACCGTTTCAACCTCCATCGCCGACACGATGCACTTGCGCGCAACGCGACCTCGGGCCTCACGAATTTGGCAAAGCGGCAGAGCTTTAGCGATGCCCGGTTCACTTATTATGCCGTCGGTTTGTGAGTCAATTAAGCTTTTGGTGATTAGATAGGGAAGTGATGTTAGATGTGAAGAGGTGCATGTGGTCAGACTAACGTTCCTAGTGACTTTGTGAGTGTTATGCCGTACTCCGCGCTGTTCTGGCGTATTTACTGTATTTTCCAAATAGATCGTTGCCCTAGACTCCATTGTGAGTGTTTTGGTCTCCTCTCGCTCGAGTCCAGTGTGGAGAGTGTCATGCTCGAGATGCTTCATGCTCTCTCGTCTTGTCATACTGTTGGATCAACGTGCTATTCGCGTTCTCAGTTGCTTTAACGACGATGCACACTTGTGTCACACGCTGCCTGCACGAAGTCACCGTATGGATAGCGCGCATTGCATCCTGAACGTGCAAAGTAGCATTGAGGACACTTTCAATGACCCGTCGCTCATCACAACCTCGCAAATTGAGCGATCGACAAACTGACCAGTACCTTCATAGTTGTACGATGCATCCGATGAGTGTTTCAAGTCCATCACCATCTCGTACGGTGGCAAGTCCACCACGGCTACGATCATGGACAGGGTGAGCATCTCTTCTCGCCAAGACATACCTTCTGCTGAACTTCCTGTCAGTGCCCGGGCTGCCCAGAAGGCGGCTTGGACCTCTCCGAGGGCCTGTTTGAATACTTCGCCGACACAGGCGAAGGTGTCATCTACGGCGAGTGGTCGTACGCAGGGTCGAGCCCAGCGACGACCTCCTCAGACACACCCACCCCCACCTCCACATACGTCGCGCCGACCACGTCCAGCACGTATGTTCCACCGCCGACCACCTCCAGTACATCGGCGTACACTCCGCCCACGACGTCGTCAACGTACACACCGCCGCCGACGAGCAGCAGCTCGACGCACGTCGACACGCCATCGACGACTAGCTCCTCAAGTAGTAGCAGCAGCGTCGCAGAGGCCACCTCGAAGGCGGGCTCCTCGGCAGCGAGCAGCAGCGTGGCTGCGTCTAGCTCTGCGTCGTCCAGCGGCGCCTTGATATCTTTGGCGATCAGTGCAAGCGCCACTCTTTCAGCTGAGTTGTCCCTCCCAAGCAGCACCGGCAACAGCACCAGCGGGGATATGCTCGAGCAGCTGAATTTGGCGCTCATTGGCATGGCCGGGCTCATCGCTGTGGGTGCGGAGGTGTCGGCGTGAGCGAGCGACGAGGGACGGCTCGGCGGCAGCGCCGTCGTAGCTGTTGATGAAGTGCATGAAAGCCGGCAACGGACAGACGGTGCCATGGACACTAACAGGTATACCACAATTGCAACGCTACTATTCTTCTAGTTTTCCCCCTTCTTCCTCATGCAATTGCTGTCTTCTCCTAATGTTCCTCGCGCTCTGCAATTAGTTATTGTCTTAGCAGTTTCCGATTGCGCGCTACTATCTTTTGTTGTAATAGTTGGTTCAGGTTTGTCGGGTGATACAGGGTTGTACGCATTTCGTACGTGCTCGGTGCAACGCATTCACATTCACTTCCCTCATGTGGCTGTATGACTCTCCTCAAGTTCTGTCGGGGTCATTATATGGAATTTGCCTGCACGGAGTTCCGTAGCCTACTGGATGAACGCTACAATGCTTCAGGGGTTAAACGTTGACCAGTCATGACAAATGATTGGTGGCGAAGCCAAACACTTCGGAGAGCTGGTACATGTTTTGTATCCTGTGAGATGAGCGCAACGGATTTGCCTGTTGTCGCAGTGGACACGATGCTCTTGCTGAGCCTGTAGCGAGAAAGGCAACGGACACGGCCTCGTGCTCCAGGCGCACCTTCCCCTCTTACTGCCATCCGCACACCTTCCCGGGTCGTCTTCCCCGGGAACTGCATAGCTAATTGGTGAGTATAGCATCTGCATCGTACGTACGAACGTCTGAACCGCTGTCATTAATGTTACAGGGAATCAGACTCTTGCGCCGCAGCGCCCCGACGTCCCCGGCTCTCTTCTCGCTCGGATCCGACTCTCCTTCCAACATTTATCACGATCGCTCAACTTGAATTTTCATTTTCACTTTCAAAGTTCCTCTCCAACCACCATGTCTTCTGCTGTCTCCGCGGAATCCACCGTCCCCAGCTCGGACGTGCACTCCCCGTTATCGACCTCGTCCTACGAGGCCCTGTCCGCGTCCGGATTCACCTCCTGGGCGGACTCGGTCGACGCAGCCAGCTCCTCTGACGACGAGATCGTCTTCTCCATCTCGTCTCTTTCCTCGAGCGGTGTCCTTTCACAGCGACGCGCGCGCCGCTCGCCGTCCCTATCTTCCGAGGATGACCTCGTGGCAGTCCCACGTTCCCAAGCTACCTCGGATTCTACCTCTGTCTCCTCTACGGATGTTCGTCGCACACTCGACGAGCTCAGCACGGCAGTGTCTTCTCTCACATTGCGATCTGCCCCTGCCCTGGCGACCCCGACCGCTACTCGCTTTAACATCCTTCATGCCGTCAGCGCCGCGTCTCAGGAGTCTCAGCCAGCTCGCCCCAAGGGAAAGAAGGTCAGGAAGACAAAGAAGGCTGCTGCAGCGCAGTCCAGCCCTCCGAACACCGCCCAACCTGCCGATGCCAGTGCTACACCGAACCAGAGTGCGCAGAAGAAAAAGGTGAAGGCGCGGCGGGAGCGCAGGAAGGCCGAGAAGAAGGCGCAGAGAAAGGCTGCTCGGGCTGCATCTGCCACCCCGGAGCACGGCCTGGGCGAGCGCCCGATCGTGGACGACTTGTCCGAGGCGGGCGATCATCCCGGCAGCGCTGCCTTCGCTGCGGCATACCAGGACGCAGTCAACTTCATCACCTCGTGCGTGATTCCCCAGAACACATTCCTTTCCTGGTCGCGTTGACTTCTTCCTTCACTTGCCTCGTTTCTAGCTTCCTCTCCAACCCATCCGCCAAGTCCGGTGCGGGGCACCTACAACTCCTTCAGGCGCTCATCGTCGAGCTCGGGCTTTGCCCTGCGGCGCTGCAGCCCTCCGCCGGCGCACTGTCGTTCCCCTCTCTCCCTGCCCTCCCGCACTCGCTCCGCGCGGCCAAGGCATTGCTCAAGAGCCAAGCGTTCCTCAACGTGCGCGACTACCTCGCGGTGCGCGGACAAGGCCTGGACGCGTTAAGGCGCGTGATGCACCCGAGTCGCAGCTCGCTCATGCGCGAGGTGCGCAGCGGGAAGCGCATGCCTAGGGAGGCCGTGAAGGAGAAGGGTCTCGGTGTGCTTCTGGTGACGTGCTTTTAGAGGAAGGGTCCCCACGAGCTGGGGTGGGTGCGTGGCCTTCGTAACGCGTCTTCTCGCGAGCCTGCAGCGCTTGTATGAGCCCGCTTCGGCATGGGTGGCCTGATCTTGCTGAATTTATCTTATAATGTTTCGCTTCGCCTATCAGCTGTACTATAGTGTTGCTTCCTGTGTCATCGTATCTTGCTTCCACCCCTGCTCTCCCTCTATGCCCGTTTTTCCGGTGCAGTAATATTTCTCGCGTGGTGTCTTCGTTTAGACCGATAGTCCTTGAACTCTCGTTCCCTCGATATCGTAGCTCGCCAGCCAGCCCACATTGGTGATGTTGAGGTATATACGCCGAAGAAGTGTACATTTAGCAATTCTGTGGTTCTGTGCAGATGAATATTATCATGTCGCCTTGCTCAGCGAGTGCAGACACCGGAGACCTCCCGCACCCTACGAATTCAAGTGTGAGTGATATCCTTCATTCTCTGGACCACGGCAATGCAATGTGCATCGCATCAAACGCGATCACGTGCACCGTAATTGCCGCCTGCTGGCAGTTGATGGCAGTGCGACGCGTCTTACTGTACTGCGAGGTTGCTTCAATGACCACCCATTAGTATCTCGAACATACGAGGAGATAGCCTATTTGAACCGGTTCCAAAACAGAGCTGGAATATGCAAAGAAATACCCAGTAGCCAACCCGCCGACACCCAGCTCACCAACAGACCCTACGAGCAAATCTTCCAATACACCACACTGTTTCCCCAGCCCGCCACCGCGCGCTGTTCCACATCCACGCCCTTCTTCCACACACGCCCCCGCAAGTCCCTCACCTCCGCCGCCCTCCGCTTCGCGAGCATCAACCGCTCTTCGTCCCCGCCCGGAACGACCGCGGGCGCTGCGATGCTCCCGCGCCGCCCACTCCCAAGCTGGTAGTCGTAATTCGCGCCCCACGCCATCAGGTCCCGGCCCACTGCGCCCGGTCCGCCATGCGCGAGCGTGTCGAGCGTGAGGAGGACGTGCCCCGTCGGCGAGACGGAGATATCGTACGGCACGATGGGCTGCAGGTTATCGTGCGGCTCGCTGTCTGTTGCACACGTGTGAGATACAGCTGGTGGCTCGCAGTCTAGCGTGGCCCTTCGCACTCACATTCCAGAAGCCCGCTGACGTTCCGCGTGCGGACGGGTGTGCCCTGGGCGTTGCTGTATTGCGCGTTGCCCAGTCCGCCCCACTGGCCGTTCCCGCACGATAAGACGTCGATGTATGGCATTGCGGTCCCGTCGCGCCGCTCGACCTTGAAGAACGTGAGGTCCCCGCCGGCGTACACGTCCAGACACGTCGTGCGCGTTGCAGCGGGTGTGTGCCGCCAAAGGATGACCTCCGTTGGGACGGTGATCGCTTCGAGTGTTACCTGGCCACCCAAACCGATCTGTCTACAGTATCATGGTTATGAATGACTTGCAGAAATAGTCGTAACTTGAGCGTGACCTACCCGTACTCGTTCGCACCCCACCCTAGCACCCTGCCAGACTTCGTCTTCACAAAGCTCGTCCTTGACCCGGCAGCAATACCATCCACGTCCACCCCACGCAACGCAGGCACCTCAAATAGCTTATCAGAAAAATGTGTGCTCTTGTCGTCGAGCCCCAAAGGTGCATCGACCCCGCTCCTAGCCTTCTTTTCCTCCTCCGTCTCCGCCTCCCCCGAGCGTCGGATCGCCTGGCTGGCCTTCGCATACGGGTCCGCGATGGATTTTGGCGTGAGCTCGATGGACACGCGGGTGTGCCCATGTGGAAGATGTGGGTGACGGAAGGTCGACGCGGGCGCGGGGACGTCAAACTTGCGAAAGCCCAGCTGGCCGTAGGCATTTGCATTAAGAGAAATTGGATGTGCGAAGGTGCGCCCAGCGGAGGTGAGGGCGAGGAGGTGGTCGGAGCCTGCAGCTATTGAGACGAACCTGTGGCACGGTGACGCCGCTGAGTATCTAGAAGTCAGCGATGCGTGCGCGAAAACTTACTTCTCTTTCCAGCCGAGCTTCTCGTTTGGTAGCAGCTCGACAAAGTCAACATCCTCCTCTTCGCCCCAGTACCAGCCTGTGCCCCACCACGGAGAGCTTGCGGGCGTCGGCGTGCCCGGCGCGAGTGATTGCTCGGATGCTGAAGAGGACAGGACGTATATCCGCCCAGATGCCGAGAGAGCGAACACGCGAGTTGGCGTCACTTGCACTCGGGTGATGTTCTACACTCCCGAACCGAGAATAGCTAATCAGTGGGAACGCAAAGTGAGCACATTAGGTGCACAGTACTCACCTTTCCTTTCAATGTCAACGTAGGCTTGCCCGCAGACGAACCAGGTTTACTACTAAAGCCATCACCCCACTGGTAAACATCCCCTCGCGCGTCGACACACGCAGCATGCCGCTCATGTATTGCCAAACCCCTTAGAGCAACATTCTCGAGCCACGAAGCCGCCGCAGGCGTACGGATCGACTCGGGCGCCGCACCGTCGATCTCAAGGACATGCGCTCTGGCAGCGAGGCAGCATCAGCCCTGACACGACGTGCAGCAAATTGGCTACTGTACGCACTTGTTCGATCCCCAGATCAGCGTGTTGAGCGTGTCCCCCCTGCTCAGCACGTTGGGCGACTTTTCTGACGGAGCGGCAGCCTTCTCCAGTGCGGCGAGCCGGTCTGTCTCTGGTGGCGCGTCGTTGTGGACTGTAGTGTGTGTAGAGTACCATACTGTTCCTGCAGCCACAGCAGCAGCTGTCGTTACGATGATTCCACGGGTCGAGGTTCTCGAGGACGACGCTCGGACGTGCACTCCCCTTACGGCATGAGTACTTCGTGCACCAGCTGATTTTACCAAGCCTCGTGCTCCCTGAAGCATTTTTCTGTAGTCCAGGTAGAGAAAACGCTGCGGAGATGAAGAGTTTGTGTGAGGAGTTAAGTCAGGAGAGGTTGCAGGCCCTCCTGATGTTTAGGCCTGCCATCGAAGGCGCAAGCGCTCAAGCAAAAGGATCACTGAGTGCAGCGGGCGCTCCGGCTTGCACGCATCCACCAATCAGAGAAACGACATTCGAACTTGCACCCGCGCAAATCCTCAACAGGCGGCAATGATCTGCAGACAGATCCATCTGTTACATAGTACATGACAATAGCAACAATCAGTCAGCTCGACTGAAAGAGAATCAGGGTTAAGACGGCCGGTGAGCATAACGTTCTCCAATGTCGGCGATGAAGATAAGCATTGAACTATATCTGCTATATTCATCTCCATTGAACTTTGAACGTAAGAACGTGTCTAACTGAGCAATACACTACGAAGGAAGGGGTCAAGAATGAGGAGCTGACGTAGTAGAAGAGGCCGGTCACAACGAGCCACAACGACGTACCCTCAGCCGTAGAACTTGCGCACAACCCTCGACTGATTGGTGTTCCGACCCTCAACAATTAGATCAAAGATTGACGGGAGCTTCGCCCATATCTCTGTACGCTCCCTCTTATCATTCGTCTCCACCTTTCGCTTGCAGTGGGCACACAACTGTAGATAGGTGCTGTGGGATGAGGAGACCTCGGTGAGAGACATGTCCAGCTTGATGGCGGATGGCCAGGACATCAAGGCACTCTCGCGGATATGCCAAGCCTGCAAGTCGGTGCTGTTCCGCAGCTCCTGAAGCACATTCTTGCACCGTGTAGTATCAAGGCATCGTTCCTCCGGCTTTTCAAGGAGCCCGAACTTAAATAACCTATCTGCCGGTATTGTGAAGACCGCATTCAAGGTAGCCGCTTTGGCCTTGGAGAGGCCCCTGCGGCCATCGAAACACCTCGTGAGATCGTCTATATCGAGGCGCTCGACGGTACCGTCCGGATAACTGACTCCATCCAGGAGGGTGCGCGTTTCGAGCTGGCAACAGTCGTAAAGAGCTGCTGGAAGGATTGCGTCGAGCCCAATGAGGCGCGCCAACTTGACTGCCACTACGCAATCCGCGCGATCCTCCTGCTTGACTGCTGGCCGTGCCATCCACGCTTCGAAAGAGTCGGGCCAAACGTCACGTAGCCGCTTCCGCCCCATAGAAACAAGCCCTTCGACCTCATACTTGTGTCCTATGCGAATGAGCGCTGCAACTTCCGAGAAAGCTAGCACGTCTGTGTCCCGATAATGACTAGACACGACTCGCTGGCTCAGATATGCTGATCGGTACGATGGATGTTTACGACTCACTTTCTACCACGAAATACGAACCGCAGAATGCGCCGAAAGTCATTCGATGCGTCGGAAACATGGACGATCGGACAATCGTCCATTCGTTCTGAGGACTGCGGCTGCGGCACAGTGAACATTCCTCGGAAGACCTCAGAGTGCTCCGCCAACATTCCTCGATAGATACGGAACGCTATTTGATCGTCTGTAATGACAATGATGTTGCCATCGGGATACCAGAACTCTTGATCTCGTTTGATGTCTTCGACGGCAGGAAAACCATCCTCCTGCATACACATCATGAAACTGTCCCCCACTTTGCAATGTCCTGGAAAAGTTGAAGTTCAAACTAGTAGGACTGTAACAAGAGAGCCCTGGAAACGAAGAGGCAGATTGAAATACACTCTAACGTACCGGGTGACAGTATGATGGAGGATAGGCGCACACGAGGCTCAGCGTCTACTAGTATCAAACTACATGATGTCTCGTGAGCGTCCGGCCGAGAATGTACGAACTTACCGACTGGCACTGTCGCACAGAGAATAATATGCAAGAGCGATGTCAGGCGATGCTGCCACACGTGTACTCATGGTGCATGGATACTATAGAGATCATCGAAAGTACTTCAAACATCAGCGCGAAACAACAAGCCGATTATCTGTTCGAATGTGGCAGATGAATGGACAAACACGTACGGCAATAAGCGCAGAACTCAAAACTGGTTTTACACGTCGCTTGCAAGAGGCTTGAGCAGAACACAGCAGAACAGAGCTCAGAAATGATCAAAGCTAATCTCAGCGGACGAGTCGGATATCAAGATAGATGAGAGAGAGCAAGGTCATACTAGTCTAAACCATGCACAATTTGAAGCTTCGTAAATACTTTGCCACCTAGGTGTCGACACTGCACGAAAAAAGAAAACGGCCCGAATGCCGCGTAAGGATTGTACATCTAAACCAAATAGGAGGAAGTCGTCTGAATCTGCGCTGCACTGACTGGTGTACAGTACTCACTCTACACGACAATTATCAGAGTGGCTCTGAATCGGTCTCGGATGCCAGTTCCGAGGTAGATGATGGCGGTCGCTCAACGTTCTCTACCTCTCGAGGTCGCGATGGGTGGGAGGATTCCCAATTCTCAACCGTGAGTCCGAATATCGAGGGAAGAGTATCGGATAGTGTGTACCATGCCTCATTATTATGATAATTGAGAAACCGCCTGCAAGAAGGACACAATGCTGAACCGAGGCTCTCTAGCCTTTCCTGGATTGAAGACTTGCGCAAGTTGATGATCGATGACCAAATTGCGAGACCATTTGGATGCAATTGCAGTCCGCGTTCAATGCAGTCGTCGATAATCGCGTCCAAAGCAGAGCCGCATTCTCCGACAGTGTAGCATCCATACCGGCCTGATCTAGGCCTGTTTGCATCCAGATCGAACATTTTGTAAAATGCAGAAGAGTTTGCGAACATGAGCCGCCTTTGTCCGTCGAAGCATATTGCCAAATCATTTGGTGCCAATCGCTCGATTGAGCCATCGGCATACCGCACTCCATTCGTAAGGATGTGTGTACTGAGGTGACAGCAGTCGTAGAGCGCCGTAGGGAGGATGTCATCCGCACTGATTAGGCGTGCAAGATTCACAACACCGATTGCATGTTTGGGGCGGTACTGCATGCCACGCGTTTTGCGGTCACGACGACGACGAAAGGCGATGTAGTCGGGAAGATGTGTACCATATATGGATCGTAGACGACTGAGCCCCTCGGCTACTGACTCGTGGACCAGGTACTTATGCCCTATGCGGATAAGCCCCGCGACAGTAGGAAACTTCAAGACGATGTCATCCTTGTAATATCTGTTGAGTATCGCAACGATGAAATAAGCTCAAAACCTGAAATCCGCAAAGTAGGCATTCGACTCACTTCCTGTAGTAAAAGATAAACCGTAAGAGATGACGCAATTCGTTGGCAGAGTCAGGGAGATGTACGACAGGACAATCTTCCATATTCTCCTCGCCTGTGTGCTGCATTGAAAAGAGGCCGCTGAAAACCTCTGAGTGCTGGGCTAGTTGCCCTTTGTAAACGCGAAATGCATGATTCTGTGCTATAAGGACGATGTTCCCGTCCGAATACCATAGCTCCTCATCGCATTTGATCTGCTTGCTGTCATCGGCAGAGCCTGAAGCGGTGGCTGCCATGTCTGAACTTTGCAACGAGATCGCTTGGGTATCGTGCAGTGGTCAAGATCGATGCTGAGGGGTGTACGCACAGTGACCCTATGCTGGGCGGCGATATATAGTGCACAGGATGCGTGACCGTCGTGCGGCAGCTGAGCAAGGCTTGCAATCAGAACCTTGTATCTAAGCTCGTCTATAGGATAATATTTATCGGCCATATTTTGACAGCCTTTCCGTACTTGTACATCATAAGTGACCAAGGAAATGCGAGATCAGAAACCACCCAATGCGCGCGTCTCGCAGTATCAGCAAATGATACCGTCCGACAAGCAACCAGCTACATCCAACTTTTTGTCTTGTGAGTGAGCAAACGAATGTGAGATCATACCGACTGCATGGTGTTAGAAGGGTATAGAGTTCGGGAAGCAATCAGCGGCCCCAGTGCACGTATGGCTTGCACATATATATTCAGCGGCAGTGGAAAACGAAACGAGCAGCAGCAAGACGGACGACGGAACGGAACGAGTATCCTCCTCTTTGAATCTCTGGAAAAGTCGTTACGTGTCGTGAACGATAGCGGGTGTGGATGATCGCTCTAGGCGTGGAAAGCGCCCATGTTGGGCTGGTTTTGCTGTTGATACATCTGATACATGTACGCCTGGTAGAGTTGTGGCGGAACGGACTGTGCAGCAAGACCATTGTAAGATGGCTGGGGCATGCCCATCATGTTCGCAGCTTGCGTGAGGTTGGGAGATTGCGCGCCGAATGGCACGGACGACGGCGGCGTTGACATACCTCCATTACGGCGGGGAGTGTTGCCTCTAGCATTAACGAGATCGGGAGAGCGCATGCCAAAGGGATTGAACGGATCAGCGCTCGGAGAGAAGGCGGAAGCCGGGTTCGAAGCGCGACCACGACCACCAGCGCCGATTTGTCCGTAACCAGGATCAATCTGCAGACGGGGAGGGCCTGAAGCAGCGTTCTGTCCGCCCATTTGAAGCGCAGCCATCATGGATGCGAGACCCTGATCACTCGATGGATATCCAGCAGGAAGACCAGGCACGACATAGTTGCTCTGTGCGGTGTACTTGTTCTTGCTGTTTGGCTGGGGAGCGTTCGTGGTGTACGTCGGCTGCAGGTTCGGAACCGGCAAGCCTACTTCCTCGATCAGGCGACGATACGCCTGCGTGGCGATGACCTTGAGCTCAATCAACACACGCTTCGTCGCCTCCACGTAGCTCGGGCGCTTCGCAGGATCGACGAATGAACTCGTGATAATTTTATGAACGACGGCGACACCGTTGACCTGATCGCCCAGAACGTCCGTGAGAACGTGGTCGCCAGGAGATGAAAAGAGAGCCTCGACGATCTGCGCAGATGCCTCCGGTTCGACCTTTTGATTAACGATCCTCAAGACGGTCAAGGACGCCAGCTTGTGGGTGCAGAGGTGCGAGAGGTGTGGCGTGAAGCGCGGAGCAAGCAGATTGTACCTTGACGGGAAGTTGGACGTGTCAAGCAGCCATGTGAGCAGCAGCGCGCCATTTGGATTGGTAGCCAACGGGATCGAATTAAGGATGACCGCAGTGGCAATGCGACGCTGCTGGCTGACCGTGATATGGCTACTCTCGAGACAAGCCCTCATGCTACGAGCACCGAAGCGCCCCTGGGCAATCTCCCAGAGACGGTCTACCATCGCATCGAACAAGAAATCAGTAGCGGGGGGGCCAAAGCGGAGACAGCACCTAATAGACAAATGAGATGGACTCTCACGGCATGCGAGCAAAGATACTCACTGAACAACGTAGTTACCGAACTGATCGAGCAGGAGAGGCGGAACGTAAGGCCTTATATTCTGCGTGACAATGGCGACTTCCTCAGGCGTCTGCACGCACTCAATGATCTTCTGTGCAGCCCAGGTGCCATTCTTATGAATACCGATCATAGCCAGGTGCGGGCTAATGCGCTCTAGCATCGCGAACCGAGGACCTGGTGAGCACTTCTCAAACAACTTCTGCACGACCTGCATCGCAGACATGTCAGCATGGCGCGATGCACGAAAGATGCCTCGCTACTAACAGTATTTCCAAGCCAGTCGGATGCAAGATCGACGATCTCTCCATCGAGGAAATCGGCGGCAACGTTGTCGATCTCTTCGGTAGAAATAGTGCTCGTATCAAGCCTCTTTCGCAGTTCGCGTAACTTCGATGCATCCCAGCGCCTGTTGTGCGGCCTCTCGGATACCAGCGGAATAGTCGTGTAGTACATCGTGGGCGGACGGAACTCTGTGTGATAATCGTGTGAGCATCGAATCGATACTATATATCATCCACGACTAACCTGCGAGGGCTTGAATGTCAGCCTCGGCATCCGGGCTACCACCGCTAAGCTCCTTCATAATCATTTGCTGCTCAGTGGCAGCATTGGGGAACCCAGCAAGCTTGCCAGCAGCATCGATCGAGTGAGCACCAGACGCAATCATGCTCAGCAGCAAGTTCGACCGGTAGTTCTCCACAGCACCGCTCAGGACCTGCTGGTCAACAGGAATCGTCGTCGCTCCCTTAATATTACGCAGCGCATGGATGGTCGCGCCTACGCTGAGATCGCCGATACCCTGGACGTTGAGACCGGCGTTGTCGTCCTGGCCACCATTGCCCTCCGTACCGTTCTTAACTGGCACCTTCGCGAACCCGATGCGGATGGCTCCAACATCGCTGCCCAGAACATCGCGGCCATTGAGTGCCTTACGAGCCCTCACAGCATCATCGAGACGCTCGAAGTTAACTGTCGGGCATTCAGTCAAATCAGCTTGGCGGGAGGGCATGTAAATCACTTACTGAAACCGCAATTCTTGTGCGTGAGGACACGTGCAGACTCGATGGGACCGTACGGACTAAATACGCTAAGGATTGTAGCAGGCGTGGTTGTGGATGGAATAGAACCGATCCAAAGTGCCCTAGTCGGCGTGGATTGCAACTGAGCATCCAGTCCCGCCAGCCCGGCATTGTTGCCCGTCGACTTGCCCAAGGCACCACCAGGAGATGTAGCTGACGGGCTGTTCATGTTTGTGCCCTTGGCCGGCGCAACAGGAGCGCTGTCCGCCTTCCCAAACCCGATGCGCACCGTCTGGCCATTCGGCATGCCAATGTCGCCACCAAGACGGTTGAGAACGTCTTCCTTAGCGCGGATGGCGTCCGTCTGGTCCACAAAGTTGACAAAGCCACACTCCTGAGTCATAAGAGTAAATGTATGCGGGCATGTATAGCACAACGAATACCCACCTTCTCGGGTAGCAACCGCAGACTTTCGATCGCGCCGTACGGAGCAAACACATGGATGAGCTGCTCACTGGTCACGGAGCTGTCCAAATTACCAATCCACAGAGATCGCGTGGGAGTCTGCACCTGCGACGAGCCCTCGGACTTCGGTGACGTCGCACGGTTCTGACCAGTCGAAGGCGCCGCGAGGTACGAGTTGCTACGAGACAATTCTCCATTGGGGAAGTGGACCGAAGGCGACACGCCGCCACGGTTAGTGGGCTTGTCGTTACGAAGCAGCCCGCCCATGCCGGTCTGGATAGAGAGGTCATTGACGTACGCAGCCTGCGCCTCCGCAGCGGCAGCGCGACGATGCAAAGCTCTGGTAGTGTCGTCGAGGTTGCCGACGGAGATAGCACGAGGACGCGAGCCGAGGCCGACGGAAAGATGATCACCCTGTTTGAAGCCCTTCGGCATGTATCCAGAAGAGAGGTAGTCACTCTCCGCATCCTGGAACGCGTTGAGTCCCTGCCTACGGTATACATCCTCCTCGTACAGTTCCTCTTCCTCCTCGGCGTTGGGAGTGGGGAGCAGCGAAGCGCCCGGAGTTGGCCTGAGATGGTACGGGTTGGAGACCGTCGTCGCACGCAGCCTGGACGGGGTGGAGGCCAAGTTGCCCGCGATGGCGGCCTGCGCCTGGCTGCGCAATTCAGAGATAGTAGCGGCCGGCGGTTGGCGCAGCGTCTCATCGAGCCCGAGATAGTCAAGCGTGTGCACATCAAAGTCGTCCCCGCCCGAATCCATCGATGTGACAGAGCGCAGATCATCCAAAACGGGCAGCCCTCCGTTCCTTGACGGCATCCAAGAGTTCGAGAACAGCGAATGTCCGAAGGCATTGGAAAGGCCTCCCGACGGCAAGGTCAGCGAGCCAGACCTCAGGCGGCTGTTCCGCTCCGATAACGCAGAAGATGGGACTGACGAAGCGACCGAAGTCGAGTGACGCAAACCAGGCCGAACTGGGTTTGCCGGTGAAGATGAGGGCTGGATGATGCTATGCCTCTGCAGCTGATCGGCGAATGAGTCCGTCGAAGCAGCCGCCGCCGCGGCAGCGGTGGTGCTGCTCAGTGTGCTGGAGGCGGCTGCGAAGCGCTGGGCGGCGAGCTGTACGTTGGAGGGCAAGGTTCCTGCCCTGGCCCTCCTAAATCCCGCTGGATAGTTGGTCGGCGGCAGGCTGCTGGTGTCACCGGGAGTGATCGTGGTCGAAGAAAGGTCATTAGGAGGGGAACCACCTGAAGCTAAGGCGCGCAGCGCGGGAGGCCTGTATCTAGCACCGATCCTCTCCTCTGCCTCCAGCTCCCTTGCTCTGTACGCTCAATCAGTACCTGCGCGCCGTCATCCGCTGGCAGAGACGCACCGTTTTGCAAAAGCAGCGGACGGTGCCGGGGGCGGCGTCTTGCCCGACGCAACCCTGGAGAAGGAGCCATTGTTGTCGTTGGCGGATAGGGACATGATGCAGTCTGTCAATGAGTATTAGGAATTACTGAATGTTGGGGAGTAGGGGCTGTCGGTAAGCAAGAAGGCCGTAGGAAAGAGACCAGGGCTCGCAAGTCCGTGCGACGTGGGTAACTACGGTGAGGGGTTATAGGTCGTAATAGGGTGATTTTGGAGAGAAATTTTGCGGGCGAAGAGGAAGGATTGCCCAGGACTACTACAGTAGGGTAGACTCGGGAATATAGGAGGACTAAGTAGGGTGGAAGCCGTTGGGAGCGAGGACGACGCTGAGGAGAGTCCAACTGCAAACTCCGCCTCTTCTATACCCGCGCGTGCTCCTTGTATTTCCCGCTATTTTGTTTTTTAAGTCACGCGGCTCTCACGCCTCCTTCGCTGCAAATGCGGGCTCAGAATTTGGACGCTTCCTCATCAGCAGGCACAGCACGCAGATCATCCGCCCGGGCAGTCACATAAATTCATCGTAATACTGTACAGCGACTAGGCTACCAGCTTCAGTATACGGAGTGGGGGGCATGCAGCGCTCCCTCTAGCGTACAAACACACATGCGAGCACGGGTATTGGGGTCCTCGGCGGCATTGCACACCTCAATCAGAATCCGCAAATGATCAGTGATGGTCTCGGCTGTCTATTCATCAGAAAGCAGACCCGCACGCCCGCGGCCAGGCGCTCGGTGGCGAAGCATCGAATAGAGAGGAGGGCGAGAGTAGGGATACACAGTCTAACTTATCTGCAGCGCAGCAATAGAACGTCAAGTCAATAAGTAATGCAAACAGACATGAACAGCAGCCTAGAGGGCGTAAGCATACGTGGCGTGAGTCATTGGCCGTGTCCAGCTACGAGAGCGAGCTTCGGGAGCCCCTCTTGCTAGATCGCCTGCGCGTACGATTTGCGATCGCGTCTGCAACACGTTTGGACCGCCGCAGCGGTCGTTGCAGGCGTGCAGTGTCCTTCTCCTTGGGGTTTTCAGGAGGATTTTCCACGGCACCGTCGGCATTCTCAACGATCTCCTTCGCATCGTCCTCTTGCACATCCAATATCGGAGCCTCCGGCGGCGGTGTCTGCCACTCAGAGTCCGAGCACAACACCCGGAACATCTCCTCTTCTGTAGGACTAAGCGGCGTGTCCGCCACAGCAATCACCTCATCCGATGACGTGGCAGGTACGGGCGGCAGCATCAAGGAGATCGCAGCAAAGAAATCCCACGGAGCGTCGCTGTTCCAAGGCGCAACTGATTCTTGATGAGAAAAGCCTAGCGGCTGGACAGATTGTGAGCGTCGTGTGGCCTGGCTGGTCGACTCGAAGTCATGGCCAAAGGAGCCCCGCCAACGGTCCAACAAAGTAGTAGTACGAAGATGATTATGTTGCAAAGGCGGGAACCACTCAGAAAGCCGGTCGGATAGGAAGACATGCAGATCAGAGTGGTCTCTGCACATCTCCTGCGTTACGGACAATGGTGCCCATGTACCACACACGTCGGACGAGCCTTTCGAAATAATAATAGCGCTCTCCGAATATGGCAATGTGATCCCGAGCTGCCTGGCAATACAGTCGACCTTCACGAAGTCCGTATCGGCTCTTCGCAATATTAACGACGACCCCAGCGTCATCTGATATACGATAACGCCTGCAAAACAATTCATTCGCGGGAAACTTCCGTTAGCTCGCACTAACATCACAAATATTACGAAAACACGCACCTTCCAGCTGCCTCGCACTGATCGCAGGTTCGCAGGGCTGACATGTGTGCACGACACTCATGTCATCGCTCAACAAGTCAGGCAGCCTTCTTTCCTGCAAAGGAGCCTTCGCGTCAGGGGGTCCGAACGGGTCTTTCCTTAGTGCTTCCGGTGACGTGGGAGTGTGGATCGACAGAGACGTCAATGAGGAAAGCAGAGTTGGCGAGGTCACATCGAACACGGGGGCACCATGCTTGATTTGCGAGTCGCTTGGCGCTAAGTTAAGCGGCGGGAGGAGCGGGCCAACACGTGTCGACTGAGGTGATGTGCCATTCGATTCACGATTCGCGTTTACCACAGCGCGCGCTCCTGCAGTCGCCGCCTCCGCCGCATGCTCGTTCGTCCGCCACCCCTCTGACCACTCGCCGGCGTCCAAGTCGTGCGGCTCCACACTGTCTGGTCCCAGTAGCTCTGCGTCACGCCATTGCATATCGCTATTATGTCGCTGTGCGAGGAAGTCCTCAGAGAATGGCGTCGTGGGAACAGGGGAAGAAGACCTGGGAGAAGCATGATGTGCCGGTGAAGTGCAGTCAGGCAGCAGACCGTCGAAAAAAGGTACCGCCGCTTCAATATCTTCCTGCTTGATACGCGAGAGATCACTTTCACCATTGCCGTAAACGAGGTCGTCTGTGCTCATGCTCCCGAAGCATTCGTAAAGCCACGAGTCCAGAGACTCCATCTTCGGCCGCATGACTTCTGCTGAGAGTTTACCACTGGTAATTGCGACAGCCTTCCTATCCGCAGCCGTAGTGTCAAGGTGATCCCAGGCCTCAAGGATGCCGCCGACGTCGTTCGACTCTTGCTTGACGACGACATCTTCATCTTCAAACTGGGCAGAGGGTGAGCGCGGGCCTGGGCTTTCCCATTGCGTATCAGTGTCCGCATCGAAGTCGAAGAAGCTATCATCCAGGCTCATATCATCTTCATCTTCTTCCTCATCTGATGAGTTCAGCCCCAGTCCAAAACGCCCTCGTCTCCGCGCCATGCTGATGTGAAAGTCGTCGTCTTCGAGCTCCGAGTCCGGTGGGGATGATATAGACGTTACACTGTACGGGACGGAGGGAGACCGTCGAAAGCTCGAGTGCTGTAAATGGGGTTGTGGGGATGATTGTTGGACTGATTGTCGAAGTGGGGAGCCTGACGTTGAAACGTCCAAGGAGAGTTCTCCTTGCTCTTCTTCCTCTTCCAATGACGAGGACACTTCAGACTCCGAAGCACTCTCGGAGTCTGTGTCAGAGTCTGCGTCGGACGCAGCGTCTGAGCTACCGTCAAATTCCTCCTTGTGCTTAAAAAGGTCGGTAATCTCGGGTGTTTGGGTGGACTGGATGGGACTTGAAGGCGCATATACTACCGACGACGAAACCGCCATGGCTGGCCGCAGTCGCAATGTAAGTTTTACTTTTGGCGGCCGCTTCTCTTCTTCGCTCGAAGAATCAGAATCAGATCCTTTGTCAGCGCACGCCCGCACTAGGCGCTTCCGTTTCTGGCCACATTGCACCGCGCGGCGGAGACGATCCCTCTCACGCTTCTTTTCTCGGCTGGTGTTCAAAACGCTTCCGACCTTGCCGCTTTCGGTGTAGTCGCAGAGTCGGATGCCAACCCTGGCAAATGGGCAAGGTGCGCCGGCAGCTTTGCTCAGATACCAGACCATAGTGCCACGCCTGAAATTGGTGATGCGCTTGTCGGAGGCGCTGATAGCACAGTGCGCACCGCCCACGCGAGAATAGAGAGCGGGGCCTAGATCGTCGTCAAACTGTGTACCGGACATGACGTGCCGCAGAAGGAGCGGTTGGTCCTGTTCAACCTCGCAGCGCTGGAGGTGACTCCGAATGTAAGTTGTGATGGCTTGGCCGGCTGCGGACACACTGACAATAGCAGGAAAGGAGACGGTTAGTGCAGTGGTTGGAAAGAGGTAAGAATGACAACGCACTTCTGGCACATCAAACCGTACTTCATTGTCAATTCTGCAAGATCCTTCACGGTCATAGCACAATTATCCTGTGATAACGCAAAAAAAACTCTTAGCGCCGAACGCGCCACCGGCCGACGAGGTGCGTCAGACGTACCACGGATATGAAGGACCGGCCTATGGCAAGCAGCACTTTGTTGTTTGCGTCTTCGGAGTGTAGCATGACGTGTGGCGGCGGGAAGGGGGGCAGGTCGTCGCGCGGCGCGTCTTCGGTCACAGGACCTGCCTTCGCCTTTAGCGTCGGGACGGGTTTGATCCGTCGGTGGACGACCGGGGTGTCCGCGGATTGCCGCAGACGCGCAGAAGGCTTGAGAACAGAATTGGAGCGGATACGTGTGCCATACTGGTGCTGAACGGCAGGCTGGGATTGAGAGCCAGAGACAGCGACTGGGGAGACCATGTGGTGCAGATCATTAATAGTGGGGATAGAGCAATCTAGGAGAGGTCGGCCAGCGAGGGAGGCAAGGACAGAAGAGATGGGAGGTTCAGGAAGAAGAGCGCAGGAGGGAGAAAGGAGAGGGGACGGAGGAAGAGGTGGAGAGTTGGCAGTCGGGGAGAAAGGAAGGCAGAGGGAAGAGCACGCGCTTTGTGAGAGTTGAACGGACGCGGCAAGACCCTGGCGGTAACCGTGCCAGACGTCCTGATTAGTCTCCTTGATGGCCGCGGCGCCCATCGAGATCCACCGTCACGCGTCACGCACTGCCGCCTGTCACACTGCGCCACGTCTGCTGCCCGCCACAGTGCACTCGTAGCCCCCACGCCTTGGGAGCCTGCAAATTGCCGTAACACGAGACGCGGTGCGGCACAGGGTGCTCGCTTGCTCGTCCTGCGCCCATCAAGGCAATCAATGATCTGGCGGGGAAAGAGGTGAGCGACCAACGCACGATAACAACATTTCACACTGGCTAGACTCCAGGCCCGTCACTGTGGCGTGCCGCGGGTTGGGGGACCGACAAGTTTTCCCGTTATGACGCGTACACAAGTCACGTGAATCTGATCAAGCGCCAGATGACTTGAGGCGCAAGTCGCCGTGTCCTCCCCGAGTTGTCCCATTGTTCATGCCGTAAGCGGGCAACGATCGTAATAACTTCGCGCGCACGCAGCTAAGCGAGCCAATAGCGGCGCCGGGCCACACAGGCTCTATCAGCCACCGCAGAGCGAGCTGTGGCGCAGACACATCCGGATAGTGGCAGTGAAGAAACACCCGTGAGCCGGCCAAGGGAGAAAGCGGGTCATTGCCGCAACAAATGACGCGGACCAGACGAGGTGGAGGGATGAGGGGCCGCAAGACGGTCATGCGCGCACGAACGTTTACACAGCAGTGCAGGATGACCGAGACCGGTAGCATCGGTCGTGGCGGTGTCCTTTCGCAGCTGCGCGCACGGAATGTGAGTGCCGCGCTGCCGGGAGAGAATGTGCCAGAGGGCCTGCGGTTCATCAGCGTCACGACCGGCATGCACGAGTGTCATCAGCTACGTACATGTTGCAGAGTAATCTCGAGACATCAGCATTAGCTGGTCTGTTACCGCTGGGTTATACATTAGTCGCTTGCACAAGAGTACACAAGACGCACCTGATTTCTGAGTTTTCCCTCTACGACCACTAGCAACAGCGCGCGCCAAAAAGTAGCCATGACATTCACAGTACAAGAACAATTTAATTGCACCTTTTTCTCGCATATACTTGCTCAGAATCTCGTGATGCGGCACTTGCATGAGCTAATAGCAGGTCGAGGAATTGTTGATGACTGATGGCATTATGACACATGCGCATGTGCATCAGCCAGGGAGCACGCTTGATCTTGCCTGGAAGCTGTCATTGCTCTAATTGTAATGTTGAAATAATCGAAAGCCATCAAAAGAGGAGTTCATTGTTCCAGCTGAACCAGGACCTGCGAAAAGAACCCGTTTCGCTCATCTCGGCAACGGGCCTCCGACAGTGTACTTTTCCGAATTCAATGTACCCCGCATGCACAGAGCCTACCCTGCAAGGCGCAAGTGACTAAAACTGTGGGCTGCCAGAAGCCTCTGCACCGGTCGCTTTCAGCCAAACGAACCATACCAATCCGGGTTAAAATACACATGCCTCGTATCTTTCCACTAGCTCGAGAGATTCCACATGGCTGCTGCCCATCCTGCTAGTGGTCTGCAGCTGCAACTGAGTTCCGAGTTGCGGGCATTATATCTGCAGTTCCATTTACATCCGGAGTCGCCAGTTCGAGAACCGAAAGCACGCACCTTGCACTCCCTCGTAGCTCTCTAATAGCTTGAGGGATTCCACATGGTTATCACCCACCCTGCTAGAGGTCAGCGGCTGCAACTAAGTTCCGAGTCGCGGACATTATATCTGCAGTTCCATTTGCATCCGGAGTCGCCAGTTTGAGAAGCGAAAGTACGCACCTTGCACTCTCCCGTAGTTCTCCGATAGCCTGAGGTTCCCGTGAATAGCGTCTGCCCTGCTGGTGGCCAGCAGTTGCAGCTGAACTTCCCGATACTGCATCTACAATTCCCATTGCATTCAGAGCGGCCAGTCCTACAGTCAAAAGTACACACCTTTCAGGCTTGACTCAGCCTTCATTAATACATAAAAGGCTAATTCCGTACCAAATTAACGAAAGCTTAGCACTTCAATGCCCGTGAGCGCGATGTGCAGGTGTATCTGCAGTCCAATGCAGGCCGCAGAGGACGGTGCACTTGGTTGGAAGGCGATCCATCTGAAGGGTGGCACGTGCTCGCCGGGCCACTGGCCACTGACCTCTGCGATGGCTAAGGTCACTGTCCTCGTACACCATCTGCTGCAACCTCTTCATCAAGCGTTCGAGAACCGGTCTTCATTGTGCGCTGTCATCAATTGAGCTGGCTAGTCGACGAGACGATGGCGTCGGAATGGTCGCTAACAGCAGTAACCCCAAATGGATACCCCGCACTTTGTATAGCGACGATTAGCCGACGCACTGAGCGTTCAAACGTTCAACGTTCAAGCTCAAGCCGAAGGCCACCAGATACGTATACTTCGTATTCTAGGCTGGCTCAAAGGGCCTCTAGTATTTGAGATATCTCTGCCGTGACGCAGCCCGAATAATGAACCAGGTTCATACTTAGCCACCCTTGCTATAACTCGTCACTGTTGAGCATCGTATGTGATTTCAGGCAGTATATATTCGCGACCAACAAACATTTAGATCAGAAGGTATAAAGATACGTAGCATAACGCCCTACAGGATAATACAGACTTGGAAATACTCTTACACAATACTCCAGGCGTTTGGCAGGAGATTACAGAAGCAGACCGAGGTATCATTGGAAGAGAAACATATCTAACGCGGTCGAGCACAGTTTACACAACCGTTGGCTCCTGGGCCTGTTTACTTTATCAGGTTGCTGTTGCCAAAGATAGAACATACGGACATACCTTCTTGCTTCTTGGCTTCGACGCGGGCTTCGCCGACTTGCTCGCTGCTGCTTTTGCTACTGCCGCCTTCGCTGCGGGCTGCACCACAAGGAAGCACTCCTCAGCGGGCCATGATCAGCATAGACAGACGCAACACATACCTTCTTTGCGGCGGCCTTCGCGCTGCTCGTCTTCTTCGCCGGCTTCGCTGCAGCAGCCACCTTGGACGGTGCCTTAGTCTTCGCCGCCTTCGATGTCGCACCCTTAGGCACTGCAGTCTTGCTACCCTTCTTCGCAGGCTCGGCGGCGGGTTTCGCAGGCTTCATGGGCTTCTTTAACGGTGCAGGTGCAGGTGCCGGCTTAGCATTAGACTTCTTAGGGGCTAGAGGTTGAGCGTTCTAGGACGAGCTGATCTCAGCAACGCTTCCCCTTACAGCACAAGAAGATCATACCTCGTTGGCAGGAGCAGGCTTATTCTTGGGCGCCAACTTAACCTTGCCTGAGGGACCTTTGGGCAAGGCGAAGACACCCGAGCTTGCGCCATGTGCGATGGCACGATTCAGCTGCGACGCGTTAACCCCATCGATGTCGATCTTGTACTTCTCGCTGATGAACTAACAGTCCGGGCGTTTAAGACGGGCCACCATCAGCGGTGGCAATCAATCCTACCTTCTTGATTGTGGCGCGGGAGACGCCAGACCGCGTCTCGCTTTTGTGTTCAGTGATGCACTCCTGTTATGGCCATGGATGTCACGATATATGCATCATCCAGTCGCATGAACACGCACCGCGATCATTTCCTTCCATGAGGGGTGAGCAGCAAGCGCCTTAGCAGCAGCCTTGCTATTGGACTTTGCAGTCTTGGTCTTCGTCGCCAGAGGCTTCGCGGATTTCGTGGAGGCTGCGGCGGCCATATCGGCTAGATCGTTATATTGGTTATGCGAGAGCGGTGGAGCAACAGAGGGACACAGTCAGGGGAAGGGGACGAGGGCATTGCGAAAGCTCCGCGCTTTATATGCGCGGACGCGACGCGTCTCACGTGAGCGTCTCGGCGCGTCTGTTGAACGCAAACCTTATTTCACACGTCACCCGTGCATCGTGTGGCCAGCTGCTTCGTGCGACTTGTGCACTCGGACACGCGATGTGTGCTCGCTGATGCGCGCGCGGCACACGCGCGTTGCCCAACATGACCTCCTATATTGCGCGTGAGCCATGAGAGGATCAATCGAAAACACGTACCATAATGAGGGCCCGTTCATATTGCTGCACACAGAGGGGTCCACGGAAGTCTGGCTACTCATCATTGTTTCCTAGTGGTGCAAGGTCACGTAGAATGAATACAGCTTCCTCGACGCGCATCTCCAGAACGGTCAGCTTCTCCCTCTTCTGCTCCCAGTGCGCGAGAACCTCGCGCTCGTTACGAGTCAGCAACCGTTCTTCGTCCTGGCTTACATCACTACGCTGCCGCTTCTCGAGTACAGCCTTAACCACCGGCTCCTCCTCTTCTGCTCGCCTTCGCATCGCAATGTTGTATAATGTCTTGTACAGGTTGTCCAGGATGACCACGCAGGCCTTTTGTAGATCGACGTACCTGTGACGAGAACATGTCCATGTAAGGAATTGAAAGTCGACTATGTAAATCACAGCATACCAGAGATAGAACATCCTCGTAGGATTGCGGTCTGCGCTTTTGGGAACTTCTTGTAGACTAATCAACGAGTCGGCAGACATCGATGTCAGGAGTGGACGGACATCCTTATTTGCCATCATCCCGATCTTCGAAATCTGCAACACATGATCAATCAGTTAGCTTGATCGACGTACGGACCATGAGGTAGACATACCTGCTTCTCATCCATTTTACCTGTGTCAAGCAGAAGCCTGAAGATCCGCACGCCATCATCCCCATGGCGCTCTCGCGCAATAGCTTCCAACACACGTCGCCTTAGCCGCCGTGCGATGATGTCGAATTCCACCTGCACCTTCGACCCATTGGCTGACACAAACGAGGCTGCTCGTCCAGCCGGTGTTGGATTATCCGCAGAAGCCAGGATGGCAAGGAACTCCCTCATGAGCGAGGTATTGGACGGTTTTTTTGATGACTGTATCACAAGTCCTTCCGAAAGGTCGTCGTCATCAGATAGCTGCATCGCGATATTTGCAAACGACGTGGGATCTGTGACGGATGATGAGCTCGCGCGACAATTAAGTGAGCTCTGCGTGTACCTGTTCGGACATCTGTCAACCTGACCTGTTTCGCCTCTGTCGCTTTGAGCGCGGCCCGGATAACAAGGCCAGCAGACGGATTGAAGCGTTCGGTTGCCGCAAACTCGATCAGCTGTAATAACGTTGCATGAGATGCATGTGAAGGTAGCAGCGAAGACGTGCCTTGTTGCGAATATGTACATTGAACCTTTCGTAGTTCACTCGGAAGTACACGCTGTCCTAATGAGAACAGATCGTAAATAACTCTGAATTAGCTTAGGACCAGACAGACGCTTACATCAACAACGTCCTTATCTAGTGCTTTGCGCTACCAGGCGTGTTGAGGTATCAATACTGCTGGAGACCATGCTTAACGATGACGCCTACCTTAGGTGGCTTCCCTGCTTGATCTTTCGCTTTCCGCTTCTAAGACACTGGACGTATTACATCTCGACCGTCCCCACAACATCGAGGAGCAGGAACATACCATGCCGATTTGCTCTGCTTCCTCTTCCTCTCTCCGAAGTCGACCTTCTGCAATTTCCTTGACTTGACGAAGCTCCTTTGCGGTAGGAAAACCGGAAACCTTGGCTTTTTCTTCCGCCTCGTATCGGATACGTTTATCACGCGGAGAAATATGAGAGAGAACAGTGGACGGCCTCAGGTAGGACCCGTCAACTAGTTTATGCAGCGCTTGCGAATATAACGCGGGTCCTGATGTAAAGAAGGATGATCGAGACGTGCACACGAGAGCTCAAGACTATGCATACCTTTGATGAGGTCATACGCGGACAGACGAGAGATGATGTCTGGAGGGCGAAGCTTGCCATGATCCAAGATCAGTTGAACAATTTCTGCGCCCTGTACAGGAAGTGTGAATTACCCTGCAAACATCTCTTCCGCAAAATACCGCACCGCCTTCCCAAACAACTGCTCTGCCTGCCAGACGTACCGCCCAAAGCGCAGCCTCATGAGACATTCGTCGATGTTGATCTCCAGAACCTCTCCCTCATCGTCCGAGTGTGAGTGCCATAGGATGTTGTGCTGCACGAGAACAAGGATGGCTGCACGGACCGTTCTCAGTCTCAGTCCGGATAAGCGAACTATCTGAGACAGAGTCAGCCGGCCATGTGTGAGTAGCACAGATGCTACGGTCTACAAACAGTGAGAAAAGTGTTTTCTGGACACTTATTCAAAAAGAACTTACTGCAGTGAGCGGACCAAATTGTGAATGTATAATTTGTGCACATAGTCGCGAGGTATCCGCGTCCGCCATACAATCAGCCCTCGAGAATCAAGTTAAGGCGTCCAACCAGCAGCTGAATCGCGAGCAACCTCCGACCTGAGACGATCAAGGAGAATAGGCTAGAACTCAGTGCGCACGCCGAGTTCGGACAGACGATGTGCAGATGCAGACGTTGCCGGTACTGAAACAAGCTGCATAAACCTGACCCAAATTGACGCGAGTGAGTGGTCGATCGACTGTCGGCAGATGCCGATTACCTGATGGGATGCCAGCAGTCGACTACTCACAGTCGCTCGCGATATGGGGAGTCATGAAACTTATGCAAAATGCATCTTCGATTGCGTGATATGCTACAGAACGCGAGAATGACATGCTGGGAGCGTACGTCCGAGGTGTACAAATACAACGACCTTGACCATGAAGGACGTCGTTTGGAATCTCAATCCACGACATCGAATCCTCTGAACCACCGCCTCGTTCCTAGAGGTCCAGGCATCCGGATTAAACGTATCTGTAAAAAGTCAGTTGGGAAAGAGAGGTGGGAATCTTTGCTCCCGAGAGAAACACGAAGGACGAGAGTTAGCAGCGAACGAAACCACTTAGCCTTGATATATCCTAATCGCAGTTGGTAGGAAGAGCGAACGTGCCGATATTGTAGAGCCAAAGCTTGAAGAGTTGCAGTCACGGTTAATGCGAGGCCGGAGGAAGGAACAAACGGGCCACTTCATACATCCATTGAGAAGAGAGCCTGTGCTGCACGAAATGTATGACCGTCGTTTGTGACAGCATACATCCCGCTTGAGTCAGCAATCCATGACGACTGCCATCTCGTCGCAGTCACAGCTCGATGAACTCATGCAGCATTATTTAAATCACTGCACTCTTGCTCTTTTAGAATCTGAAGAAGGGACGGACGTTCAGTGTCAGACTAATCACAGTAGCACGCAAGAGATACCTGATGAATCGGCGTGTGACTCGTGCAGATCACCCTCCTCGTCATCAGAGTCTACATCATCATGGCCTCGTTTAGATGACTTGTTCGCAAATGTAGTGGCCGACTCTTTTCGCGAGGAGCTCTGATTCTCTGCGCTCGAAAAGGCAGAGTCGGGAAGTGCAGGAGATTCGAGCCAAAATTCGGCGACGGCGTCAGCATCAATGCCACCGGAATCGACTTGTTCGCGTTGTGCTCCTAGATGGAGAATCATGAGAACGTCGGTTCGAAGAACAATGTCAATGAATCACTCACCAGATTTTGAGCTAAGTGTCTCAGAACCATCAATACTGCCCTCCGCATCCTCATCAAACGTTTCTGCATATTCGTCAATATTCTCAGTAACGAGGTCTTCTGTTTCTGAAGCTCGGATCAGCATCAGAAAATAGAATGCAGATACTGCTCAGTACCTTTGAATTCTTGCAACACTGGAGCAGCGTTAGTATCTAGGGTCTCACCCGTGCTCGTACGACTACGTTGATCATCCAACTCTATGATGTCAGAAGTCGGTCAGCAATGCATGCACTTCAATAGGCAGTTTATCTCACCATCGGATTCGATGTGTGCCGGTACGTCAGGAATGTCCTCTGGGCCTAGGAGAGGGGAGGTGAACTCCCCCTCATCGTAGTTTTGTAGGACTTGAGTATCATCAACCTCAACAGCACTCTCGTCCTCGAAAGCCAAATCATTCCGAGACTCATGACTGGTATGGGCATTGCTACCCAAATCTTCAGGGAGGTATTCAGCGAACTGCTGATCGTCTTCCTCAAAATCTTCAGTATAATCCACGTAATCAGCGGTTCCTTCTGCGTCCGTATACTGGTGTGTTTCGTCCGCATCCGGACCTTCTAGAGTATCCTCAAATTTAGCACCAGACGGATTCACTTGTCCTGACTGATTTTCACTTTCTTGTGCATTGTCTTCTTCCTGTTCTTCGTATATAGGCGCACTGGGATGGAGTAAGCGTTCACCTGAATCTTCCTCGCCATGAGGTTCCACGATGCCGTCATGGGATTCTCCTGAAGCTAAGAAATTGTACTCTTCTTGCGGCTCTTCTGTCGTACGCCGCAAATGTTCTTCAGCATCGTTCTCATGCGCTTCAGCATCCTCCTCCTGCTGTTCGTGTACATCTTCTCGTGTTTGTTCCTCTGCCTCATGTTCAACGTGTCCAGCGTGTTCATCCACGTTTTCATTCTGCGCTTCAGCTTCATGATAAGATTCTACCAAATATCGTCATGAACTTATGTCGAAGTCGCTGACGCACTGTATGAACGTACCTTTTTCGCCTTGAAGTCCATCATGATAGCTTCCTTCTTCTTCGACGGTTAACTCTAGACGCGCAATCTGATCTCGTAAGGCGTGGTAACGAGTAATAAAACGAGGAGACACAAGTCGCAACTCAAGGCGGAGGGGGCCAGGAAGATCAGCGCCATCGTGCAAAACATTCAGGTCATGCAATGTGACCTCATGCATGTACATATTATCCTGTGCAACGGACCAGACCAATCAGTGGGGCACGAAATAAGTAAACGAGCTAGGCTCACCTCTGACATCACGAGTTGTAGATCATACGCATCCAGCACAAGTTCCCCGTTCTCCAAATCAAACGTATTTTGGACGAGTCCGTCTTGACCTTGACGGAAGGCATCAAAGACTGCTGACAAAGGCTCATAGTATAGCGTCGGGCGATGGTGCAATAGCAGTTGCAAAGTCGGAGCTGATGAAGTGCCGTTGGATGGGCTCTGCGTCCCAGGAGTAACTGCAGGATGATTGAACAGACAGCATTCGAGAGACTCGGCAGCCGAGATGGAGAGAAGAACGGGAGGGGGTGGATCGATGTATACGCCCTCTGAGATCTCATGGGGATCACCCTGCGGGACGGTGCCGTCGTCAACAGCAGCCGTCTGAGGCTCCTGCCCATGAGAGGTCTCGTGCTCTGCATCCTGACCAGCCTCTTCATGAGCGGAAGACTCGACCTCGAGAGGATTGACAACAGGTTGCTCTTCCGGTGCAACGGGAGCCGGAACCGCAGTCTCCGTGGGAACAGAGAGAGGTTCTTCGGCTGTTGGTGCGCTTTCCGCAGGCTGGCCACTTTGGTCGTCTTTCCTGTAGCTTTCCAGATGCAGCTCCTGGCCCGCATCATTATATGAATGTGGCGTTTGAACGTCACTGGTGCCGACTGGTAAAGCAACATTTGCAGTGGGAAGGATCGCCGAATTCTCCTCACCAGGCAATGGAATGTCGAATGCATCAATATTCGCCAACTGGGTGGAGGCACTGTCCGGTGCTGAATCGAAAAGGCGGGATGGAAGAGAATTAATAGCCTGCTCATCCGTGAGCCCGTCAGCAGTGTCGTTTGCTGGAGTAGAGAATGATTCGTCGCCTAGAGTCGACGGAGCGGAAACAGGTGCGGCGACGTTGAGGTCAAATTGTGGAATTGCAGGATTTGCAGGATCGACTGAGATATACGGAGAGCCAGACATATCGATGGGGATAGGTTCCGGAGCAAGATGACTCCCATCAACGTCAACGTAAGTCGGCTGCGGTGAGGTGACTTGTGATGCGTCGAGAACATCAACATCCAGCAGCTCAAAATCGACTGTCCTGCTGCTGCCTATGTCATCGGCCATCTCGTACTCTGTAATCTCATCATCATGGTCACCCATTTCGATTTCTATGCTTTGATGGCTGTGGGATTGTGGTATTATATCGTGAGGATCGTCAGTCATGCTTGCCTCCAGGAGCCAACTCTCAGTGGCCATCGAGACATCAATGTCGCCGGAATCGAGCATCTGCGTATCGTACGATTCCATGAGAGTCGTCGTAGACATCGATCAAGACCAGAACGGTGTGAGACAAGCAGTTCAAAATAGTGGTTACAGGAAGGAAGTTGGGTAAAGAAGTCGGGCTGGGCTGCCGCGACACATTCAGGGCAGGCATACCGTGACATGCACGATCGCTGCGGCCACCTCGCCTCAGTCACAGTAGGTTCAACACCGCGTTTTCGACGAATGTGTGCATGATACCACTCTCAAATGACAAAAACGACCCTGCGGTAGAGAGTCGCCGTGTTCTACATGTCTGCAGGTGAAGCGAAGCGATAGCTATACAAGTTCGCCTTATCTACCAGGGGAAACTCCTTATGAGGACTCGGTTCTCACACGCGGCATTTCTCCCATTAGTGAGTCGTTTGGTAAGTACCAATATGTAGCTGCAAGACAGTCCACAGTTGATACGCTAGGACGTTTCAAAGCAAGAATGCAACTGCAAGAACTTGCAACTTTACCTATCCAAGGCAACATGCAAATATATGCTGGGAAGTTATTCGACCCGTATACTCTCCAGTTGCTTGAGAACCAAGTCATTACCGTGTCTCCAGAGTCCGGGCTCGTACTGGATGTCCAGCCCTTCTCAATTACTAACACAAATGATTTATCTGGTCCGCAATGCATCGACCTCCGACACGCGACCGTCCTTCCGGGCTTCGTCGATGCGCATGTTCATTGTGCGTTGATTTTTTACACAGACCGTTGACCAATGAGACGATGAGGGCATTACACTCTGCCAGTCTTTCTACATCCTTACTCAGAGGTGAGCTGGGAGGATCAGGTCACAAAGGAAAGCCTGGTCGAACGTACTGTGCGCGCAACAATCCATGCCAGACGTACTCTCATGGCTGGCTATACATCAGTCCGGTACGCCGGTGGCTATGATGGCGCATGTACAATGTTGACAGCCGTCTCTCAAGTGATCTGGGCACCGAAGGTGCCGGAGACGCAGATTTTCATCTGCGTAAATGCATGTCAGGATCGAATGCAATGATTCCAGGGCCGCGTTATTTCTGTGCCAACCGTGCGATTGTCCCTACTGGCAGCTATGGTGTGTCGCTTTCGGTTTATATGCAGTACAGATCTGTACAGCCAAGCAGGGCCAAAGAGTACAATACACTTGAACCAAGAGGGTATTGAAGGTATCACCGGTGCTGAAGTCGCCGATGGTGAAGTGGAGTGCATAAAAGCAGTCCGAAGACAGATCGGTGCAGGTGCCGACTGGATCAAGGTTAGTTGCACCAAAAGTCACCTTGAAATAGTATAGATGGCTAAACTTTGCGCAGATCTATGCAGGTGTCGTAGTTGTCCGCGAAGCAATCCACGTCAGTGTACTCAGTGGACCATTACAGACTACCGCTTCCGTTCACGCATGGTGGACGTGTCACCTGCTGTGTCGAAAGCTGCCATCACGACATTCAACGAGAAAGAGCTTCATGCGATCGTATCTACCGCAATCAACCTTGGTGTAAAGGTGGCCGCGCATTCTGCCCATTGGCATGCACGAGGTCACAACCGCATCGCCAGTGGGCCTGGAGTTCACTCCGTCGAACATGGCCAATTTATGGTCTTTGACAATGAAACGTCCAAACATTTGGAATCTCGGTTCCCCGACGATGCAAATAAGTTCAACACGATCTGGGTACCGACGCTTGCGGCATATTATACGATAGGCCAAGGGCAGGGCGAGATATGGGAATCTGCTTTGCGCGCCTTCCGCACCGCACTGGAGAGGGGAGTTGAGAACATTGCATGCGGCGGCGACACGGGCGTCTTCGCGCATGGCGATAATGCGCTCGAGATGAAACTCATGGCGCGCGCGGGTGCAGATTGGCGCAAGGTCCTCAAGTGGGGCACGCTTGGCGGGTGGACCTGCGTACGTAGCATGGCATGGGAAGGAAAGGAGGGAGAAGAACGACTCGCGAGGGTGGAAGAACTGCATGAAGATGCTAGATTGGTAGGGGACAACGAGGTTCCTTTCGGTGCAGTCAGGCGTGGCTTCGGGGCGGACATCATCGCGACGAGCGGTGATCTAGAAAACGATTTTGAGAGCGCGATCGACAAGTCGGCTATCGAGTTCGTCATGAAAGGCGGAAGGGTACACAAGATGGGAGGGAAGGAACTTGTATGATGCTCAACCGACACTCCGTTTCATGATTTAATGTATTTAGTACTGAGAATGGTATCTGAGGTCAGGCTCTGATGGTATTGCCACTCGCGACTTTTCTTTGGCCAGTCAAGGCAGACAACAATGCGCCCAAAATTCAGTGCTATTCACGTCAAGGGACGAACGCACGGTCTATAATACAAGGAGCCAACAGTGAGGAGTCAACGCAGTGAATACTGTACATACATTTGAGTAGCACAGAGCACATGAGAACCAGTCTGCAAGTTTCCAATATCAAGTAAGGTACAATGACTGTAACACATCGATGTAACACTACTTCGACTTGCTGTCTTGCACTGCAACCTTGAATGTACCGTTGGCGGCGACCTTTGCGCGCTGACCGGTTTGCACCCACTGGTCCGCATCCTCGCTGGCGTCGTCGTTGCTACCCAGCAGTCTGCCTACACTTGGTCCACGCACATACAGCAACCCACACGGATCAGCGCCATTCTCAATGGCATTGTCATCAACGCCCATCATCTTCACTTCCATGTTGACAGCGGGTGGACCGACCGACGCGAGATACGCAAAGGCATACGCATCCGAGGCTGATGCAGAAACAGACGCTGGTTCCTGTGGGAAAGTCTGCAGATCGAGCGGATGCGACGCGAATACGGGTCCAGCGACCAACGGATGGGTATGCACATGAACGACGGGGACCGACAGTGCGATCCGCGCCGGCACAAGAGATTGCCCCTCGAAGATGCCTGCAACATGTTGATGATATAGAACGTTCACAAGGAAGGGAGTAGACATACCGCCGCTGACAATTGTGGCCCTAATAGTTCCCGCGCCCTTGCCCAATACCTTCGCGCGGGCGGTATCGAACATGAGTCTGTCCCAAAGGCTCTGCTTCGTGATGTATCCCTCCGATAACGACGCATTTTTGTGGCGCCAAGCGACGGAATAGAGAAGGCTGGACTTGCGCGCCTCTCCCAGTATAGCAGCTGTCATTGAAGTGAGGTGCTGAGGCTTGATGAAAAGGACAGTCGGAGAAGGAATCGGCAAGGTGTTCACCGAGAGCACATCGGCCAGGTCGGCCACCGGGATATCTGCACAGTCATCAGTACATGTATTCGAAAGGTGCGATCGATCGATCGATGAGGCTCACCTCCATTTTCGGTGAAGACCTTGCTGCTGTTCAGCGTGGCGAAGCTGGTACCTTCGTTGATCGCGGTATACGCCACCGCCCGTCCGTAAGGGGTACTCATGGGGAATGCAGAGACGACGGTGTCCAATGGCGTCATCGCGGTCGACATCGGGAGCAAGTTGCACACGGCCGCCACCCCAGCAGTCAGGTTTTCGTGTGTAAGCTGTGTACCTGCCAGCTCTCCTGAGGGCGATGAGAAGAAAGACACAGTAAAAACGTCCCGCGGGTCTAGATGGGATGGTCAGTCTCCGTCCGTTGCAAGTAGTCCAGGACATACTAGGGCTCGCAAATGGCAGCTTCTCGCTCTTAGCACCGCTGCGCTCGATGTCTTCCCATCTTAGCAGGCGTGCCTGCTCAGAACCGGGGATCTCCTTGTTATTGATAGCTCCTACGACGACGATCGTGGGACGAGCGCTATCGTTCGAGTCGTAGAGAAGCTCCAACAGAGCTGAGAGCAGGCTAGTATCCGTGATTATAACCGAGGGAGGGTGAGACTCAAGGACTGAGGATAGAAGAGATGCAGAAGTGAGCACGAAAGAGGGTATCGCGTAGGAGGCGAGCGCAAGGTCAGCAATGAGGAACTCTGCGTAATCCCTATCAGTCACCTTATTGCATTCCGCATGAAGACGAAACCATACCAATACCATCATTCAACAACAAGAGCACATTGGATTCCTGAGGGATGAGCTTCGTTGAGTTGATAAGGCCAGTGCCAAAGGCTGCCACCCGGTCTCTCAACTCGGGATTGGTGATCTGCCGCGGAGGTATACGTTGTAAGCAATCATTCAAAATGATGCGGTAGGACATACCCTTGTTGACCACAGAGTACGTGGAGCATCTGAGTCCGCTTTTACGAGATCAAGCAGGACTAGCTGCTCTTTCGACGGCCTCACAGGGAACTATCACGAACGTGAACGGGGACACTCACTTGACAGACCGAGCGTTCTCACCTTTCCCATCATACCTGTACCATAATTGCGATAGATTGCACTCTCTCCTGGATGCCTGACTCGTGCGGCATCGCTCTGTCTCCCAAGAAGGATGGGGTGCACAAGCGACTGCGGTTTGTACAGATTATGCAGGAGAAAAAGGCATGCTGCGACAAGACCGAGGATGATGGTGAGGTCATCCGTGACGATATAGTCCGAAAGAGCCATTGTTATGTATAACGCTTCCCTAGTACGTGGCGGGGCGTATGTAGAAAGCAGACCTCGAGGCGCGCAGATCGTTCGACACAGCGCTGGCGCTCAGAAGCACCGGCAGCAGCCGAGGAGATGATTGACGAACCAATGAACGAAGCCAGTTCAGAGACTCAGATTCATGTAAAAACTTCACCGCAGTCGCTCGAGCACAAGCAGAGCAGAGAGCATATAGTGAAGAAAAACGAAAATCAGGGGCTGAAAGAGGATACGCCGCAGTGGCTGAGGAAACGCGTCCATGTCACGTCATTAGTCACAGTGTGACACGCGCGTTATGTCACGTGTTTGGCAAGTGTTAATGTGGCTCAGCGAAACGCGTTCTGCGGCCTCTCTCCCTTCTTCTTCAACCACTATCACACGAGGACCTCACCTCTTTCATCTTCATTCGAAGATGTCGTCCAGGGTTGAGCTGAATGTGGCGCAGTTTAACCATCGCTTGGGCTCTATCTTGACGGCTTGGAATGTGCGTTCATTGTCTGCCGCGAATTTCCCATTGCTGACTTATCGCACCAATGCTGCAGAATGCCAAGAACGACGCCGACTTCAGTTCATTAGCTGATGTGGACGCCATTATTCTGCCCGCTGGCGATCCTGCTGGCGAGGATGAACCCATCCGCAAGGGCACCGCATTTCAGGTGTGCACCTCTATGCGTGGCGATTAATAAGGCGATGGACGTCTAATTGTGATGCTCACAGACATGGCTTCTCGGTTACGAATTCCCCTCGACTTTTATTCTTTTCCAAAAAGACAGTATATATGTCCTATGCTCGGCATCCAAAGGCACGTCCGTCTTCTCTATGCTTCCTTGTTGTACGCTGACGCGTCTTTTTCGTCGTCAGCCAAGATCCTATCACAGATCAAAAACTCGACCACTCCAGTACCCATAGAAATCCTCATACAAGCGAAACCCAAGGACCCTCCGACCGATGCTCTGGCTAAATTCTTGCAAGCGTATACTTCTCACAAACGCATAGGCACTCTCACGAAGGAGAAGCAGTCTGGGAAGTTGGTTGAGGAGTGGGAGAAGGCATTGACGGGAGTCGATGACAAACCGACTGTGGTTGATGTCTCCCCTGCGATATCGGCTCTGATGTCAGTCAAGGATGAGGAAGAGCTAGTGCGTATGAGACTACATTGCAGACTCTTTCCCCTTACTTATCATGTGACAGAAAGCAATTCGGACGGCCGCAAACTTGACATCAACTCTTCTTGCACACCATGTCGTACTCAAATTGGAGACTATTCTCGACAGGGAGGCCAAGATCACACACGATGCTCTCTCTGCACAGATCGAGTCGCGATTAGGATACGGCGAAGGTGATAATGGCAAGGGTCCAGACATGAAGGTATGGAGCAAAGGGCGAGGATTGAGTGATGTGAGTACACAATCTCCGCGACGTCACCGATACTCTGAAACGAACGTGTCGCAATATCCAGATCGACTGGCAGTCCACCGAGTTTTGCTATACGCCAATCATCCAATCGCAAACCAGCGGCAAATATGAACTGAGTCCTGCTGCGGAGTCTACAACAGACAACATCGCTCACAAAGGTGTCTTTCTTGTGAGCCTCGGCATGCGTTACAAGGGTTACTGTGCCAATCTGGGACGTAGTTTCATCGTTGATCCATCAAAGGTATGGCCGCCACTGATTTAAATAACTAGGGCTTTCCTGACTCACTGAGGCTTTGTAGGAACAAGAAGCAATCTATTCATTGCTGCTGTCGCTGCAAGCAGAAGTGCTCGCGCAACTGAAAGATGGTGCTATCGCGCGAGATGTGTATAATCACGCTCTTTCTTACGTCAAGGATAAGAAACCCGAGCTCGAGAAGCATTTCGTCAAAAACATCGGCCATGGAGTGAGTACAGAGATTATCTGCAATCAATGCGGGAACTTACCAGCATTGTAGATGGGTATGGAGTTCCGTGACTCTTCATATCTCCTATCCCCCAAGAATGGGCACGTTCTACGATCTGGGATGGTCTTCAACCTTGTTCTTGGGTTCCAAGATCTCGACGAAAGCGGACACAAGTACGACTCTCTATTGCATGTGGTCCATGGCCCTTGCTCATGCATCGTTGACCCTAGATACGCATTGCAGCTCATCGACACTGTGCAAATCAATGATGACAAGGCTGTCTGCCTTACTACCGGCGTCAAGTCCATCAAGGATACAATGTTCTTCCTGAACCAGGAGGCGGATGGTGATGCCAAGGCAGGCGCATCGGGGAAGAAAGCCTCGACCACCAAGACCAAAGGCAACGGCTCCCCTACGAAGAATAAGATGGCCGGAGGCAAAGTTCTGCGGAACAAGACACGGAGCGCTGCCCAGGAGGAGTCGATACAGACCACAGCTGCTAAGATCGCTGAGCATCAGAGAGAGCTCCATGTCCGGCTGCAATCCGAAGGTCTAGCGAAGTATTCGACGGGAGGTGGAGGCATTGGTCGCAATGAAGGGAAAGGATGGAAACGATTTCAGAGCTACAAGGGTGAGGCTGCACTGCCGAAGGAGGCAGAGAGCTTGCGAGTACGTAAACTGACGGTATGACTTTGTATCTGACGTTCTGACTTTTTTACTTCAGATCTTCGTCGATCGTAAAGCCCAGACGATCATCCTTCCTATACACGGCTTCGCTGTTCCCTTCCATATCAACACCATCAAGAACGCGAGCAAGAACGATGAAGGAGAGTTCACATACCTTCGAGTGAACTTCCAGACGCCGGGCCAGCTAGCAGGCAAGAAGGAAGACACGGTAAGTCCTTCAACAGGCGCTCAATGAATACGGCATTCTCATCTGTCTGTAGCCGTTCGAGGATCCCGATGCCACCTTCATCCGGTCCATCACATATCGTTCTCCGGATGGCCATCGCTTCGATGCCATCTCCAAACAGATCACTGACCTCAAGAAGGAGGTCAACAAGCGGGAGCAGCAGAAGAAGGAGATGGCCGATGTCATTGAGCAGGATGTCCTGGTGGAGGTCAAGGGCCGGCGGCCGACCAAACTTCCAGAAGTCTTTGTCAGACCTGCGCTGGATGGCAAGCGTCTGCCGGGAGAGGTGGAGATTCACCAGAATGGTCTCAGATATCAATCGCCAATGGGATCCCAGAAGATTGGTGAGTGATCGCGTAGCGCTCGGATGAAGTCACCACTGATCGCGCTCTATCAGATATTCTGTTCAGCAATGTGAAGCACCTTTTCTTCCAGCCATGCGATCATGAGCTGCTTGTCATCATCCACATCCATCTCAAGGCGCCGATCATCATTGGGAAGAAAAAGGCTCATGTGAGTTGTAACTTGTGTACTGGATGCACGTTGTCATGACAATCCTTCTTTTAGGACGTGCAATTCTATCGCGAGGCCTCAGACGTCCAGTTCGACGAGACCGGGAACAGGAAGCGGAAGTACCGATATGGCGATGAAGATGAGCTCGAGCTCGAGCAGCAGGAGAGGAAGCGGAGACAGATGTTGAACAAGGAATTCAAACTATTTTCGGAGAAGATCGCTGAGGCAGCAACAGCATCGGTAAGTCACGCATGCTCTTTCTGCAGCAAGCTAGCTCTGACTCTCGTCTCAGACCGGCGATACGCTTGAGCCAGACATTCCGTTCCGCGAGCTATCCTTCGAGGGCGTGCCGTTCCGGACGAACGTCCGCCTGCAGCCGACCACGGAGTGTCTCGTCCATCTATCTGACCCCCCATTCCTGGTCGTCACCCTGGCCGATATCGAGATCGCATCACTGGAGCGTGTGCAGTTCGGTCTAAAGCAGTTTGATATGGTCCTCATATTCAAAGACTTCACGAAGACACCGCTACATATCAACTCGATCCCGAGCTCTCAACTGGATGATGTGAAGAACTGGCTCGAGTATGTGGCGTTTCTCCTTGCAAGTGTTCGTCGTTGTTGATATTATGTGCCAGCTCTGTCGATATTCCTCTGAGTGAAGGCCCTGTCAACTTGAACTGGGGTCCTATTATGAAGACGATCAACGAGGACCCGTATGAATTCTTCCAGCAGGGTGGCTGGAGCTTCTTGGGCGGCTCAGCAGGTGGTGAAGAGGTACGTGCCGTCGCGGTTATTTTGGTTTATGGGCGTTGACGCATCATACCTCACAGAGCGAAGAGGAAGAGTCTAACTCTGAGTCCGAGTTCGAGGCTGAATCTGAGGTATCGGAGAGTTCCGAGAGCAGCGAGAGTGCATATGACGACGCGTCCGATGCAAGTGAAGATGAAGGCAGCGGATCTGATTTTGGTTCTGAGGGAAGTGAAGGTACGTTCTACGCCAGCTTAAGTCCATTTGATTCTTAATATTCACGTTCTGATCTCCAGGAGAGGACTGGGACGAGCTGGAAAGAAAAGCTGCTAAAGGTTTGTGTATCTGCTCTCGAGATTGTGCGATTGACTTGACACGTTTCGCAGCGGACAAGAAGCGAGTTGAAACAGGAAAGGGGCATGAATCTGATGACTCTAACAGGCCGAAGAAGAAGGCAAACGGTGCGAGTAAGCCCAAGAAGCGCTGAAGCCCTTATTTATTGGATCAGATCATTTTCTCATCATCGCTTCTTTCAACGTTATCTCGTCGTATACTTGTACCCTATGCTGTTCATGTTCTGAAGGGCCCTCTAATGGTGCACGAACTGTTATATTCGATGCCATTCATGAAATGTGCGAAGGACATAAGAACCGAGTGTTGTCGTTGACGCCGATTGTTGTCCGGTAGTGGACAGTGTCTCATCAGGGCGTCCAATTCAATGCTTTGACTGAAGCAGCGCATTGATCAGTACTGAGAAGGAAGCCTTATATCGGAACATTCCCTGACGGCCACTACAAGAAAGAAACACGAGGTCAACGTACGGAACGGTGAGAGCGGGTTGAGTAAAGGCGTCAAGAGCATGCAGGATCGCATACACCGCGGTACAGCAATAAGTGACGGGCCCGGTTCCATGTGTAGTTTCGGTCGAGCTGGCGAATCATGAAGCTTTGAAGTCGGTTTTCTTCGCTCCGAGGAGCGATCCCGCTTCTGATGGGGCCAAGGATCGACGTATGTAAATAGCCCGATCTGAAATTCTCGCTTGACGGTTTAACGCGTGTGATCTCGCGGGCGGGTCAAAATCACACTGTGACTTAAATGTGACTGTACTCTTGAACGCATCTGTTTCTATTAGCGCCTCGGGACTGCTGGATTTGATCGCGCTGCTTACAAGTCGTGATGGGGAGCAGTACGAGGAAGCACCTGAATTAGCGCCACGGGACTGCTAGATTTGATTGCGCTGCTTGCAAGTCGTGACAGGAGCAGTGTGCGAGGAATTAGGGCCGTCGGACTGCTTGATGGGGAGCAGGCACCTGGATTAGCGCCATGGGACTGCTAGATCTGCTTGCAAGTCGTGACGACTTACAGGAGCAGTGTGCGAGGAATCATTAATCATTAATCAGGGCCGTGGGACTGCTTGATGGGGAGCAGTGCGAGGAAGCACTTGAATTAGCGCCACGGGACTGTAGCAGTGTGCGAGGAATCGCCGCGGCACTACTAGACATGACCATGCTGCTTGTACATGTCTGTTGTTCTCACTGGTAATTATCGCCGCCTCGTGGCCAATATCGTAAGCTTCTTCCCTTCCTCGAACGCTTGTCTTCTGCAGATACTGACTTGCTGCCAGTAAATGCCTGCTGCTGAGGCCGCGTAAACTGGATATCCAGCCCATCCTGTTACAATGTGCCATCACCGCGAAGATATTGACGCCTGCAGCTAGGGTTGTATTTAGATGCAGCCAGGCTGGCAGCAGATGTCTCGTCTCGCGGTCCTTCAAGCAATGTCTTACGAGTCGTACCGAGTACATTCCAACTATCCTCTGGATATCACTACCCCCCTGAGCTGTTGGCCAGCTCTTGACGGGGTCGTCCCACCAATTCGACAGTGGTCCTCCCCGTCGTTGCAGTCCTCACCAAGATGCGGCTATTCGGGGCTCAATTCCATGGCGTACACAGGGAGCGACTGGGCGAGCAGCATACCAGAGGTATCATATACCGCGGGCAGGCCCTCCACCGGAATCCGGGAGACTCTCCGCGAGGACGTACACTCGCAAGCACAGACGGACTGGATGTCCCGTTTACAAGTATACCATGCCGCCTTCGACGAGGAACGTAGTACAATGTCGGCACCGACAGACGCGATTATTCCTCTCGTGCCCTACATCAAGAGGAATTCAGCGTTTAAATACAATATCAACGTCTCGTTTGTTTCGATAGACGAGACTGTCGGCATTCGCTTGTCCGATGAAGCAGGTGCCAACTACGGAGGATTGGCAAACGGTGATTGCCTTATATTCGATGCCGCTCAAAATGTGCCACAAAAGGTATCTTTTCGAATGGAGGTTCGTCTTCCATGACACAGATTGAAATGCGGACTCAAGAATTTATACAGTGGCTGGGCTATAACAGAATGTACCATCAGCAGATCAACGTGCGAACTTCTAGCAATGTTTCGACCGCCATAACGGTGAGAAAGCTGGCGCAAGTTGTTGCATTCCAGTTTGAGCAGATGAAGAAGGTGTGCAGTGCACCTCGTATGTGTGCCCCTTTGCTCAGAATTTTTGATAGGGATGCATTGCTAGTGGCCACGGCTGCAGCATCCCGAAATGGGCATTCTTCCCGTATGGACCCATTCAGAACGACAACGTCATTTTGGCGGGGATCAAGCAGGTCTCCCAGGGCACAGTTGAGCCGATATTCTATTATCGGCGCGCATGAGTGATTTGCTGGAAGTTGGACGAGGATCGGAAACATGGAGGAGTTTCATTTTGACGGTTCATAACGTTCGACGTCTGTTACGATACGGCCGGCCTGGAGCTTGCGCCCGCCTCTTTTCAATTCGACACGACTAGCACGAACCATCCTTATTGATTACGCACTTTGATGTACCTGGCCATTCGACAAGACCGACTCGCCATCCTAAAAGCGGGAAGAACGGAATAGGCGCAACCACACCCACTTTGGATAGTTCAGATATTTTTGTATTCACTTGTAGCACATTTTTCAATCAGCAAAACGAGAAACAATGCATTTCGAGGAAGAATTTGCGCCAAAAGAGTACGATAAAGCCTGATAACACAGGTCAGAGCTTCGATCAATCCCATCAGAGACAACAATCGAAATTGCCTCCGACGCAAACTCCTTCGCGGAGTTGCACACGTTGCCGCGCATGCGCGGACTCAAATCAAAAGATTCTTGTTCCCGCTACGACAGTAGTGGTGCTTTTCGTATGCGTCGTTTGTTGAAAGTTTTGTTTCCTCTCTTCGCAAAGACCCAGAAATGTGTCGCACACGATCTGCTCCTCGTAGCGGGCGCTGCTGGTACCGGCCCTAACATTATCTTTCAGGCTGTCAAGACACTCTGATCGTTAACGTTGGAAGAAGGCTCCGAGTCGCAATCCAGATTCCAGAATCCGCATCACGTGAATGGCGCCAATCACTTGATTGTGCGATCAAAGAATGTGTTTGCCATGCTCATCGCATGCATTTGTGTGGAGTCTTAGGCTGCATCGCAGATCAATCTGTTCCTCGGCGATGAGCTGGCGGCTCGGACGTTGGTCTGCATGAGCTTTCTCTCACCGGTATATTCGACTGTTATACACTTCCCCGTGCGTGAACATCGTTATTCAGACTCCTCGGTGCACTAATGTGAACCGTCAGCTCCAGCAGGCTCCGTCACAGCTGAGTCGGAAATGAAAGGCCCTATACATCGCGCTAATCCACGGTTTGTCACTCAGTCTGTCGAACTTCGTTGTGTCGTCTGCTTCGATTTGGACTAATGTTTGCCGCTTCTCTTTCTATGATTTATCGTGCGCACGTCATCAAGAGCCGAAAACCGTGAAAGAAATGAGGTCGTACCTGTGTATACCTGACGTCAATGTCAATCCCATCAGTGACAACGTGGAAGTAGACTTCACCTTGATCCGATGATCTACAGGTAATCAAGAGAAGCCGGAGGAGCGACATCGTCGGCCTCACCATCCTGAGGCTTGAATCGGGCGGGATATGGATTCTTACTGTCTTTCATGACTCTCTAACCACACAACGGGCTAGCAGAAACTTTTGTCGCCGAGAAAACACCACTGACAATAGTTGGCGAGTATTTTTAACGATGATTGTTATCTTCTGTATCGATCCGTGGTCCTCTATGCCCTATTCCTCATCGCAGAACCTGTGACAGTCAAGAATCATCGACGGAACATCTTGAATGTTGGACATTGCGCGTAGGGCAACACAAAGGAATGCTGGTACTGACGAGGTAGAGAAGTCAAGTGACGACCGTTGCTCAAGAGACTGGATGCTGTACTAATGCAGGCCACCGCTCAAGGAGATTGTTTGAACGAGACACATGGAGGCGGAGCCACGACACGCAGAACGGTAGGGTCGAGGGGAGGAATCGATGCCATAAGCTCTAATGCACGTGTGCGGAAGCCTGAGAACTTTGTGGTGCTGATTTGCTAGCGGGACGTTCGTCGATCAATATCTCTAACCGCGGTCCTCTTCCGAGAGTCTACTTCGACATTTCGCATTTACGTTCCGGTATCCTATCTAACCTACGCAGGCTCCGGATATCCTCTGACTGGCGCCTACGTCTCACGTTACTACTTCAACTTCGCACTCGAGGTGGGCCCGTTCGATATCCTGCTGTTACTATGGCTGAGCACAGGGCTGTTTATTGCTGTTGAATTCCAGTTGTCATACTAGTACTAGTAGGGCGAGGGGGACGAAGTTGATCTGGTCATGGATCTGAACCCCCGCTCAATTGTACTAGTCATCATACTAGTTTGTGAGATAAATTGCTAGATTCGGATGAAGCCCTTCCTCCCGCCCTCAAAACAGTGACTCGCTATTTGTTATCGCGCCAACCCCGACCGAAGAAGTCTTACACTTCAGCGGGCCATCTGCAAGTTGTCTCGTCCGTGATGCATGAGACCTAAGAGTACTACATGGCGTTATGTTTACCCGCGTGGACAAATCCGATTTGTTGGTGAATACTGTGGATACCGTGGCGCTGATCTCTACTTTGCAGGAACGGCCGAGAACCGTCAAGAAAAGCACGACAAAAGCGTGTTCGCGTGTTCCGTTGCAATATACAGATATCCAGGCTTTGTGCAATCTGTACGTAACCTGCGACCAGTGGTCAGCATACGACTCCACACGACCCCCGAGCCTCGACAGTCGGGCGTAAGGTTAGCGCTGACTAGACTCGGATGTGGTCATACTGCTTGGCTCTGGATCTCGACTGTACGGAAGCTTCGTGGTTCTAAATTCTGTCTCCAATTATGCATCGATATCCTACTTCATTGATTTATTTCTGGCAGCAGTACGTCGGAGCCGCAGTCGGAGCCGAGCGAGCGTTTAGCGTATCGCGGTCAAAGCCTCTTACAGTAAAATGATCTTGGTTATCTTGAACTGGAGTTGGTTCCAGCAACCATACTTTGTTAGACGCGATCATTCAATCACAACACAAAGTAGCAGGCAGACTGCCAATCGAAATCTGGAAGCTTCTGAGTGAAGATATATGGTCTCGTGCCATTATAGCTTCTATCTTCCATCGAAGTAACGGGCAGACTTAGCATCTCGGCAGCTTCTAGCGTACGCGCGCAGCGAGGTATTATTCAAATATATGGCCTCGTGCCATTATATTTCCACCGATGATGCTTGTCCTTTCGTTGAGGATACCGACCCAGTGGACACCTCAGGCTACTGCTGAGGCGTACCCTGGATATCGGTCCTATCCAGCAACAGCGTGCCAATACCGCGAAAGAAATTGACGTTCACAATTAGGGCTGCATTTATGTCCAGATGGGCAGCAAATATTCATCTCGCCATAATTCAAGCATATGCCTTACGAGCTGTGCCGCTGCGTGATCGCCATCCCAGCTGTCCTCTCAATATCATTACCATCTCTCTGAAGTGCAGATCAGTTCTCGAGGGGGCCGTTCCACCGATTCGACAGCGATCCTTCTCGTCGCTGTGATCCTTACTACCATGCGACTATTCGGGGCTCTATTCCATGGCATACACAGGGAGCGACTCCGAGTCGGCGAGCTGCGTACCGAAGGCACCAGATACCACAGTCTGGCCCCCGACCGGGATTTGGCCCCCGACCGGGATTTGGGAGACTCTGCGGGAGCACGTGAACTTGCAAGCACAGACGGACTGGACTTTCCGTTCACAAGTAGACCACGCTGCCTTCGACAAGGAACGTAGATCCTCGCCACGTACAATGTCGGCACCAAAAGATGTAATTATTCCTCTCGTGCCCTACACGAAGAAGAATTTAGCGTTCAAATACCATATCAGTGTTTCATTTACCTTGATAGACCGAACTGTCGGCATTCACTTGTCCGATGCAGCAAATACCAACAACATGGGGTTGGCAAACGGTGATCGCTCAGAATCTCCATAGGAGTGTATTGCTAGTGACCATGTCTGCAGCATCCCGGAATGGGCATTCTTCCCGGATGGCCCCATTCAGAACGACTATATCATTTTGGTGTAAATCAAGCAGGTCTTCCTGGGCACAGTTGAGCCGATACTCCGATATTACAGGCGTGCATGAGTGATTTTCTGGGAGGTTGGACAAGGATTGGGAACATGGAGGACTTTCATTTTGACAGTTCATAGCATTCGACGTTCGTTACTGCGCGTTCGATACGGCCAGCCTGGAGCTTGCATTCGCCCCCTAATCTATTCAGGACGACTAGCACAAAATATGTCTATTGATTGCGCACTTTGATGTACCTAGCCATTTGCCAAGACCGAACCAGGAACTTGAATAACAAAACAGATGGAACTACACTCACTTGGAGTAGTTCAGGTATATGCATTCAGTTCAAGTTGTATTAGTACATCTTGTAACCAGGAAAACGATGCATCTCGGGTGAGAACTTGTGCTGAAAAAAGGTATGGTAAAGCCTAAGACTCAAAACAGTTCAAAGCTTCAACTAACCCGGGCACGGACAAAGTAAGAAGGCCCTCAGTCCAGGATGGATATCTCCATCACGTGAATGGCGCCAATTTCAATTTTGATCGTGAACGTGTTTACCATGCCCATCGTATGCGTTGATGTGAAGTTTGATGTGAAGTTCCTTTGACCATCTGTTGGTAGGTTACGAGCTAGCGGCCCGGGCTTGAGCTCGATTTCTCTCACCGGTGTTTGAAGTATCCAATCGTTCCCCCGTAAATGAACATCGTCACTCCTCGTTGAATTCATGTGACCGTCAGCGAGTCCACGTGGATTTCATCGCGGCTGAGCAGAATTTGAAATTTTGAAAGGCTATCCATATGTGGCGCTACTTCACGATTTGTCCCTCAGTCTGTCGAACTTCGTTGGCGTCATCTGCTTCAACTTGGACTGATGTTTGTCGCTTCTCTTTTTCCATGACCTTTCATTCGCACGTCATTATCAAGACCCGAAGAACGTGACAGAAATGAGGACGTACTTGTGTATGCCTGGCTTTAGCGGCAATTCGATCGGTGACAATGTGAACATAGATCTCGCCTAGATCCGATGATCCACTGGTGATGAAGAGCACCATCCTGAGGCTTGAGTCGGGCGGAAATACGGAGGAGCCTGCTGTTCTTATTGATCCTCTGGCCCCATAATAGATTAGCAGAAATGTTCATTGCAGAGGACGCTACTCACAATAGCTGGTGAGCATTTTAAACGATAATTGCTATTGTTTTCGTCGATCCATGATTGTTCTATGCCCTATTCCTCGCCGCAGAATCTATGGTAGTCAAAAATCGTCGATAAAACATTCTGAATCGTGCTGCGATGTAAACGTCACCCGATACGGCAACACATGGTGGTGACCTCTGCTCAAAAGACTGGGTGCTGTTATGCAGGCCCCCGCGCAGGAGACTGTTCGAGTGAAACACACGAGATGGAGCCACGACATGCAAGGCAGGGTTGAGGGGAGGAATGGATGCTGTGAGCTGTACTAGTGCACGTGTGCGGACGTCTGAGAATGTGGCACTGATTTGATGTTGGATATCTGGAGGCCTGGACGCGCGTCGCTCAATATCTCTGATGCTCAATCCAGAAGACGCGCTTGATATCTATCATTTATGTTCCGTTATCCTATCTTGGAACAAGTGCTACCCTAGTTTCGGGCATTTTTCCAGCTCTCCGTTTTCGGCCCGCAGCTGTGCAGCGAGCTGCGCTCTACTGGTAACACAGCTCGTGCACAGAGTGCTAACCATTGATCCGGGGATGACTAGGACTATGCAAGGTCAGGCCGATATCTGTTCTCCAGTACCTGGCTCATACATCCGCTCTCTCGCTTTCGCATCGTGATTGCATCGCCAAATTTTATATATAATCTGATCGCCCTGATGTGCCCCGTCGATATCCGTTGTTCTCATTTGCAACATGCCGCTGGCATAACTTTGGACGCGAAGGCCACAATATCCATAAAACTTGTCTTTGGACGGTCTTCGCGTATACTCCGCAGCTGCGTGTGGACAGCATAGAAGAGAGCACAATATAGCATGCGCAACATTTGCTCCTTCGCGCGTGACACACGCCAGTGCGCCAGCTTTGTTGCCCATGGGCGAAGATCAAGAACTAGACTTCTCTGTCCAAGTCCAACAACTCTCATCGATAGGTTTCTCTGTGGTCCGGAGACTGAAGCCTACCAGGCTGAATATAAATTATAATCATTTCTCAAGAAGGTCACCTTGATTTAGACAACCTTGTATTTATATCCAAGTGAGTGAGCAGATACTGAGCGATCCTATCACCATGCAAATGGCAAGCTACTCAAATGATCGCGGCCCGCTATGTGGAGCAGAACCCTAGCGGCACCAATTGGTGTGGCCCAGATCCGGCACGCTCATGCATGATCCTCGCTCTGTTTCCAACGTACGTGAATTTTTGTGCATCACATCTTGATATCAAGTTCGCCTGCGACGTCCTGCTCAGATGCACTCTGCGTAGCCTCAACACCACGCTGACTCCTCGCGAGCTCGACTTTGAAGCCTCCGCTCAGTTATAAGTGTTGCTACGCTCCATGGTCATCTCCACAACTACTTACACTCACTGCCATATCGGCAATCCGCATGCCAGCAGGACTTTACCGGTTGCGAGACAATCATCCGAATTATCCTCAAGATCATGTCGCTTGGATTAGCACATATTCCGAGCTGTCCGGTGCTCTGTCATCGGAGACGCACCGGTCCCATCCACATCCACAGCCTTCACTTCGCATGGACCACTCCCACGATGCCCCTACCACACTGGATCAAGCCGCAGCACAGGATGGCATTCAAGACTTCCGACATGCTGGGAACTGGACTTCCCGCCCAATAGATGTCGCACCCGAGTATATGGTATGTTGGGGACCTAAGTTCTTCGAGATTCCATTCCTTACACCTATTCGGAACAGAGCGACGCCAATTATATGTCACATGGAGTCTTCACTACATTTGGCCATGATTCATCCACTCAGGCTGGTCGGCAGCCCCAATCTTCCTCGTCCATCTCGCCGCCTGTACCTATGCAGCAACCGGTTCCTCTTACTCCATATCGATTAAAGCAATGCCCTCGGGGCTGTGACTCCCTTATCTCAGTCTGGTTCCAGTCATTAGATGGAACGCTCGGAATACCACTATCTATGGTGCCATTGAAGGGCACTTGTTCAGCGCTGGCGAACGGTCTGCAGCCAATTTGCAATGGAGATGTACCGGAGAAGGCATCCATTCGTATGCAGGTGCGTGTAGCCTTGTAGTGACTGATAGAATGATGGATGAATGCGACACATCAGTGGCCAGGCTATAGTGTTTCGTACCACCGCCAAATGAACATACGGAATGCCAGGCGCAATCCGACTCCGATAACTGTCAGCAAGCTCGCCATCCTCGTAGCATCGCATACCAGGCTTATGATTGACGTGAGTCACAACGAACTTTTCGCATTTTGTGACTGCTCAGTGATGATCTCATAGCAATATGCCAACTATGACTGCAGTGACGTCACTTGGCAATTTGCGCCCAGAGGTCCTATTCATTACAGCAATATCATCCTTGTCGGAGCTGTACAGGTCTCTCATCGCAGCATACAACCAATCTTTGAATACCTAAGGAAGTGACGGTAACACTGATATGCATATGCATAAATATCAATACTATGTCAGGATATGCGAAGTATGACTGTACATGACAGGACTACCATAACCGCACAGACACTTTATGAATTACAGTAAATACATAGTTAGCTAGGACCCTATGGATATATGCAAGATAGGTACCCAAGCCACACACTGTAGCCATCAGGAGGACGCCCACCACCGACATGGTACAACTTCGGTAATATCGTATCGGTAGCCGTGTCGCAGGTCCCCTTCTCTGTCATACACTGTCGTCTCCACAACGTGACAGCATGTGGAAGAGTACGGTATAAATTACATGCAGTATTATGTATTACTCCGTTGTCTGGTGACGACGGGAATACCTGTCCAATGAGTATAATATATTTCAGTAGTACGAGGTCGAAACTGCGCTTAACAACTTATCGTCCATCGTCCGAGACAGAACGTTGATGCATTTAAACAACATTGCTCACCTTAGGCTCTTTGCGCCTGGTGTAGCGTTGGCGTGGAGTACGAGGGTAATAATGTTATTTTAGCGAGCGGGCTTCGAGGCCAAAATCCCACGACCGTGATGTGGAATCCTCTGCGAATTCTATCAGTTGACTGCGGACACCTCGGAGGCCGGCGACACGCATATTGCATCCTGAGAGTTACAAAGGAGGAATGCAGTGGCTTTTCATCAATCAGGAAGGGCAGATGCGCTTCGGGCTTTTCCAGCTGGACCGAATGACCGTAATTGCATCAGCCCTCTGAGTCCGCAGATAAAGCATCGCCGACGGACGAAAACAGCGAGGATAGCAGCCATCGCTGCTCGCTTGCCATCGTATACTGAGTGAGATCGCTTGCGCACTTCTTGACTGAAAGTTTGTACGCCATAACCAAAAGAAAAGCTCCCTAGAAGGGTAAACATGTCACAACGCATGCTACAATGGTTCCTCGGGCGGGGGACATACCCATAATGGTCATTTGCTAATATATCTCTCAATGCAGCGAGAAAATCACCTAACCCGTGTTTCAGATTCCGGTCAGTTCCTGCCTTCCACCATCCACGCGGTGCCAGGGCAGGGTCCTGTTCTTCTGCCGCCTTTGAAGCACGGAGGTCCCCGAGTGACAAGTTGCCCGAGTGCGAGCTCAAGTACACTAATATGCCATCTCCACAGGGCAGAGTATGTAAGGCGCATTGACGAACACTATGGAGAGCATCATGATCAGCAAACATTCATCAAGCAGCCTGAAGATGGAGAGAGAATACACACCGCATTGCACATTCTCGCTGCATGTCTTGCGGAGTGTGCCAATCTATGGCATACATCAGACCGATCTCTTCATTCAAGTTCTGCTGACCATACAGATTCAATCCCTTTCACCATGCAGGCTACTTTAGTTGATGGAGAGCATGATTGCGACGGAAAACAGACCTCAAAGAATTTCCCTTGCATTGGTCACATGTGGAAAGGGGAGGCACGAAGTGAAGGTCGAAAGAGACATCTGAAATCATACGGAAATTGGAAGAACTGGCTAAAACTCACTGTTGGGTCCATCTCAACTTCACCAGTGACAGATTTTGATTTGACACCTGGAGAATGCACAGAACAGACAACCACCAGGGACAACCTGCGTATGATGACCTGTGTCCCGGGCACGAGTCGCTGTGATCATCAACGCACATCGCATCACCCAGGGATTATACGACAGTTACGGTCTATAAGGAGGAGAACGAAGAGAAGGGGGGAACACATGCAGAGCATCGTCGGAATCTTTTTTTTTTCAAAAAAAAAGCACAAGCCGTTAGCGCGCAACCGAGAACACAGACACGCACGTGATATATTTCCCATGCCTGCTGGGAATCTACATACCGAGCAAGGAATTTGAAACGAGACTGGCGGAAATCGGGCCACTATTTTAGGATTGGGGTGGTTTATGACTACCGAGTGCTTACATGCTATCATAGAGAGCGTCGAATACATATTGCACTGTAGAGATGATGGGACAACAACTTGCGGAGCATCCCGTGGTGGCATCGCATTTCCATTATCGACATCATTATCATTACACCAACAATGCTTCCGCGCCACGTTCTATTGACTACTGTTGTCGCTACAGCCCGCTGGGCATCTTTGCCACCACGAATATCTTCCTAATCTGTTTACAAACTTGAATTGCAGTAAGCATATTTCCAGCTTCAATTGTGACGATCGTCCCTTCATGCTAGGTGGCAGATTACTGAATGCATACCGTGGAACGTAAATATCTCACTTCCAATTCACAAATGAATATATAACCTGATTCATTTGCGTACTCATCGGTACATCAGGAAAACTCAAATATTGCTTTTTAGCCCCCTTTAGAGCTTTTTTCGGTCTAAAAAAGGTATTAAGCCCAAAAAGCATGGGGATCTCCTGGTTCTGCGCTTATTTTATCCTTTTTCTTGGAAAAGTCACACAGAAAGCGCCGGAAAGGTCACGAGATATTCTGTATAAAGACATTGAGCCGGAAAGCCGAACTTCGGCTGCTTCTGATGCAGCTGGCGGATCAATGCCTTTTCACCATCCTTTCCGCTCCTTTTCGAGTAAAAAGCTGTCATAATGTGGGAAAAAGGTGCAATTTCAGGAGATCCTCATGCTTTTTTGACATTTTCTCTCCTTAATCCTCAAAAAAGGTGACAAAGTGAGGAAAAAGGTAAAGTTGGAGTTTTTCTAATGCTACATGATCTCCTTTAATGTATATCCGGATCTTTATATTTCTAAATATGTGCCATGTAACACATCTGCAAATGGGCAGACCTGAGGAGACAGCAGAAGAACTGGAAACTAGCTACTGATCGGATGCTGATTGTTCAAGGGATGCAAGGCTCATAGCACAGGGTGTCTTCATTACATGCGAGGTCCTCAATACTGAAACTACCACATCGACCCACCGACACATGCCTTTCCAGAAGTCATGGCGATGGATATATACTATGGCTGACTCACTATGAGAACCTACGGAGTACTAAGAGCGTCGAAGATGCGTAGAGACTCAGGCGTTCGTACTCCTAGCAGGGAGACAACATCTGTATTCACCTAAGAGCATCGAAGACACGTAGAGACTAAGGAACGTGTAAGTACAAGCAAGTAGTACTAGTGCACAGTATGAAGCTCACCTCAGCATTCGTACTCCTAGCAGGGAGACAACGTCTGAGGGGAGCAGGCGCCGTGCACGAGTATATAAGTACAGAAATAAGTGGGTTGCTAAGCCCGAGAATAAAAAATGTCTGAAAGTACCCGAACTCAAGACTACTGGCTGCACTGGGCGTTGAGTAGCATTACCATATAAGGTAATCAGCACATGCCTAACAGACGCAGCGGGATTGCGTGTTCCAACACTCACTCCCTTGATAATGTGGATGTCTCACTCATAGTGTTTTCAATTGGGGTGCCACTTCTACAATGATCAAAATCAGTTTTCATAGGCTTCTTGAATCTCTATGACTCACTGTCAGCAAATCTATGCATCTGGATATCAATGAAGGCCATATGGAAAAGGCTGAAGCAACCAGGGCATAAAATTGTACCTTGCAGCATGATCTCACCAGCAAGTCCTGTTGCAATGCGCAGTGCTGCCACCAGTATGTTTGTATATATATACATGGATACTATATAGTGGGGAGTGCTGGGAGACAGGTCTCTAGCATTTTGCCTTTATCACGATGCGCGGGTGACTCAGTCACTCGTCGACACCCTCAGACAGCGGCCAGCAGCGATTTCTACAAGTTCTTCACTACTGCACTTTTTGCTCAGCAGATGAACAGCTTGAAACTGCACCACTCCCCTTCTGATGATGCTGATTGGCCTGTTTGGCCTCAATTTCTTCCTGACCAGGATGGATTTGAGCAGTTCATACAGGAGGTTAGTTGTAAACAACCATGCAGAATTGGACAATGAACTGATGCCATCATATGATTTATGCAGATAGAGCAGAAGCAATGCAATGTCAGCCGTTACAACTCATAATCAAAAGAGTAGATGTGATATTGACTGCAACATACAGATGACAGTGAAAGACTCTGTTCCTTGGATACAGTATCAGCCTCCAGTAAAATCGCACTCTATGAAAGAGGTTATAATCGAAAGGCACCAGATTCCAAATGTTTCCTCATCGATCCTACTGGGCAGGGGATCTTCAGTGAAACAGGATAGTAGTTTCAATAGTTTTGGAGAAGATTTCGATGATAGACTGTCTGTCAGAATTATCGTAGGATTTTCTCTGCTTGGGAATAGTAAATACTTCATCTGATTTTCCATTCCCATTGGGACAGTGGCCGGAATACAAGCCTTATCCAAAGCAGATGCACATCCAGGATTTGACACCCCAATGCAATCCATGAAGCTGAAACTTCCAATGCTGCCTTTGCCTGTTCTTGTGCCTCGGATCAGTGAGTGAATAAATGTTCCAATAAAGGATGACATATTGATTCGTGTACGTCTGGTGCCATTTTTGGGTGTCAGCCATATTCGACAAAGAATGGGGAAAGTGCAGTGGACTCATGAGTCTGGTTATTGTATGAGAATTCTGCCATTGGCAGATAGTAGACCCAATCATTTTGTCTGTGGTTGCAGTACATGTGGAGGTACTGTTCCAACACCTGGTAAACCCTTTCTGTCTGACCATCTGATTGGGGGTGATATGCTGTAGACATTGTAGACTTTATGCTGAGCTTCTGACAGAACTCCTGGAATAGTTTGCTTGCAAATTGAGTACCTCTGTCTGAGATAATCTGGCATGGCAATCCATGGAGTTTGAAGATCTCATTATAGAATATGTTAGCGACTTGGGATGAGGTGACTGTGTCATCTGTTACATAAAAATGCGCTCGCTTCGTGAGTTTGTCTACGACGACAAGTATTGCTGTCTTCTTTTCTCCCCTAAAGTCCATGGCTGGAGGAAGTTGAGTGATAAGATCAACTGTAATGATCTTCCATGGTCCTCCTAGTACATCATTGGGCTGTGACAGTCCATATGGTTTTTCTCTGGAGTACTTATTGCGTTGACAACTGTCGCAACCTTGTACATATTTTTTAACCATTATAGACATTCCTGGCCACCAATAGTTCCGAGTGATGAGCTCCAACATCTTGAACCTGCCTGGGTGTCTGGCTGGTAATGTGTCATGATGGAGCTTTATTGAGTCCAGGCGTAGCTGTTGATCCTTGGGGACATAAACCTTTTCGTGATGGAGTAGCAGTCCGTGCTTCAAGTTCCATTCTGCGAGGTTTTTCCCAAATTCGTGCTGTCCTGTAGTCAAAAGTGCACGATAATCCTTGGTCATTATGTCATCTGTGAGTGCCTTCTTGATCCTTTCCAGTAGTTGAGCATCATCAACTTCAGATGCATGAGTGGGTCGAATCACATTGATAGCAAAGAACTCAGGTTTTAACAGCATTTGGTTCGAATTGTCACTGTCTACCCCCCTCTCATGGTCTGGCCTCCTGGACAGAGGATCAGCATGTAGCATATATGGTCTTTTCAGGTCGGTGACTAAGTACAAAATTAAATCGTGTGAGGAATAATGCCCAGCGTGCTTGGCACCAGGATAACTTCTGTGCCTGGCAGAAGTATGTAAGGTTGAGGTGATCTGACCAAATCTCAATGGGTTCTGGATGTCCTTCTAGATAGTGCTGGTATTCTTCTAGTGCCTGAATGATTGCAAGCATCTCTTTGTCATAAATCTCATAGTTTCGCTCATGTTCATTGAGTGATTTGGAGTAGTATGCAACTGAATGCCATAGCTTGTCTTCTCTCAGTTGTTCAAGTACTGCCCCAGTTGCGTAGTCTGAGGAGTCGGTCTCTAGATGGTATGATGCAGTGTCATTGGGGAGTTGTAAGATCGGGGCTGATGTGAACACTGTTTTGAGTGCACTGAAGGCTTAATCTTGCTCTTCCTTTCATTGCCAGGGCACGTCCTTACAGGTGAGAAGCGTTAAAGGTCATGTGAGTTTCACAAAGTCCTTTATGAATCGCCTGTAGAAATTTGCGAATCCTAAAAAGGCCTGTACTTGTTTGACCTTAGTAGGTGCTGGCCAGTCAAGGACACCTTCGATTTTAGCAGGATCCATCTGTACCGAGTTCTTGCTGATGATTATGCCAAGGTACTTGATTGAGGACTGTTCAAAGAAGCATTTCTCTAGTTTGGCATACAAGTCATTGTCCCGGAGGTGCTGTGGAACTGCTTTTACTAGTCATCGGTGTTCTTTGAGATCGTCCGTAAAGATGAGGATGTCGTCTAGGTAGACTACCACCTTTCCAGTGCAAATCAAGTCCTCAAGGACTGTATTCATCATGGTTTGGAAGGTGCTAGGAGCATTGCAAAAACTGAAGTACATTACGGCGAGTTCGAAGAGGCCGTGATGCATAATGAAGGCAGCCTTTTCTTTGTCTCCCTCCCTAATCCTTATGTTGTTGAACCCCCATCTCAGATCAAGCTTTGTAAATATGCTAGTGTCACGGTTTTTACCTGACAAGTCAATATAGGAACAAATGTTATTAGAAGCATATCATTTTTCATCATTTCTCGTCGCACAAGAATCACGTGATCTAATGGGAGATAAGATAACAAGGCATCTAGTCACATGACCTCGGATCTCCCTCGGCATTGTCACGTGACACTGAACTCCTCGGCATGATGTCATATGTCACAATCGCCATGACGCCATATTGCATGCTCAAGAGGAGCCCCATCTCTGTGGGTTATTATTAGGCAGCCAATCAGGATAATTGGGACATGTTGTATGATTGTAGCACTGACCAGTAGAGTAGCGTGTGACTCGCTTACATGGTACTGTATAGTAGCTAGACAATCATGTATATAAGGACCAGCGAGATGAGGAGGAGACCTCAGTCTTATTCTCCTTCGTCCACCACTACCATCATAGAGGGGTCTTACCAGACACTCTCAGTGTGCTATACATCTCTTTGCATCCTCACCTGTGTGATAGCGCCTCTCGCCTCACCAGTAAGTCTTACTCTGTGACTAGCGACTAGGCCTCGTCAGTGGGCACGTCGTATCACCACAGCTCGTCGCTGTAGGCTCTTAGCCAGGAGGCCCTCAAGGGGACTCTAGTTTTGGTTGTCTATCTTTGTCATCGGCGTGCCATGACATTAGAATAAGACTGACCTTTTACGCCCCTACCAAGTGTCTAACACTGGTAGCCGTGCATTTTTGCCCAGAGAACCATCCGTCCAGGGCAGGGCTTTTTCCACACCACTTCCTTCATATCGTTTCACTTCACCTCTACCACCTAAGCCACTTCCTTCCTTCAAAAGAAACAGCACTGCACCGACCGGTAAAGTGCCTCAAGTGCACAACGGTATCATTCTGCCTAATGGACACTACCACCCTTACAACCTCGATCTCAGATGCACTCGTCGTCTGACAGCAAGCAACCTACTTCGAGCCAAGCCCAATGACTATCGCTCTGACCTACAGAAGTTATGCACTAAGGTCAGCTCGTGGGCCGAAGCAATTCCCAGAGACACATCTGACCCATCTGTCCCCATCTACAAACCCCACTGGTGGTCCAACGACGACGCTACCACTGTTCTCACTTTCACGCTCTCAAAGAGTTACCACCCTCTTGGTATAAATGAGAACTCCAAAGGCACACTTTTGGACAATATTGCGCCCACTGTACATGCTACCATTCAGCAGTACAAGGTCTTACAGCAGCCACACATCGCTGCTAAATTCACGGAGGCACAGATCCAGTGTCACGATCGCATTCTGCGACACCTAGGAGCGTTGAACAAGAGAATTGGGCGAGGTGATGACTTCACGTTCGTCGATAGATGCATCGCAATCAAGCTTTGCATAGGACTAGGGAAGATTTTGTTCAGGGGAATCAACAAGGAGCAGGAGCGCGTAGGAAGAGACATTGTAAGGTTCGAGAAGGAGTCGTGCTACTGGCCTTATTAGGACCAGTGATACCTTTGTACTACCACGTCAATAGTTTCATGCCGAGATACACATTTGGCTTTATATACGAAAACTACATCGTGGACTTCTATCGTCCGGCACAGGGACAACTCACAGTCATCTGCACCACATATTTCGTTTACCAACCTCTCATCACCAACTGGCAGCAAGTACTTTATCACTACATAGTACAAGTATATGCCTACACCACCTACTCGGCACCATTCTGTCTCATTCCTGATTTCAAGGAAGAGAGAGAATATTGGCATGACTGAGCAGAAGCCCTACGAGAGGAACTAGCAGAAGAAGGACTCATCAAGGAAGACCCCACGATCCCCTTCTAAATAAAAAACATCATCGCCAGAGCTAAGACCAAGAGTTGATTAACACATTGTCCATCACCTCATTTCCACTATCATCGACATCCATCCCAATGTCTCAGTACAACCTTGGCGGTGTTGCGTTCCCAGGAGGACACACCCAAAGTGAGCCTACCGACCCCTGGAGGAGTCAGGCAAATTCTACATCATCCGAAGCAGGACCAGCTGCCCCTGCAAATGAACCACATAATAGCAGCACACCCAAGGTGTCAGGAGTAGTCAGAAACCCATCACCCACCACCCTGCCAGAGTTTACCACGCTTGCAACCTGGGAATGGCAGGGTATCTCTTACGACACAATCAAGGAAGCCGCCGATGCCACAGCACCCAACACCATTTCAAACGACGTCAAAGAATGGACAATGAATGTGGTGCAAGCATTCATCATGAGAGACATTGTGAGCTCCTACGAAGCACTACGTCAAAAGATGGATGAACGTCACGAGCGCACGGTGGCCTCATTGGAAGAAGAGATACTGGCTCGTATCCATGTCGAAATAATGGCGGTGAAAACGTGAGACCAGTTAAAAGTCGCAAGAGCTCAGATTGGCACCCTCTCCACTGATAATGAAAGGCTCATCAAGGTGAACAATGGTCTGATGGTCGAAGCCCAAGCAATTCGCAAGGACTTCGAAGATTACAAGGATGAAGTAAAGGGTCAGATGGACACCCTTTACAGCAACATGGTCGCCCTGAAGGAGGCACAGGAGAAGACCACAACCTATATCGTTGGGCTGGAAACCCGGCTCAACAATGCTATAATCAATGCACCTCCCACAGGTATCCAACCACCGGCTGGCCAATTCAGTCAATCGCCCCGCTGAATCAAGCTCCCCAATCTGCCCAAATACTCAGGGAGAAAGTCGTCCGAAACCTTCGAGACCTGGTTCACAAACCTCCTCATATGGCTCGATTACAATCACTTCACGGATGACAAGGACAAAATTCGGCAGGCCAATGCGCATCTGGAAGGAGGAGCAGCTCTATACATGAAGGAGTATGCAATCAAGCTCGCCTCTGGACAAGACATTGTGTTATGAAGTGTTCCCTGCTAGAACGTTCAGAACCACATGTGCTTTCTCACACGTACTAGTCCACAACGTGGACAGAGACTTAGGTACCAAATATACCTAACACCTCCAATAGTCAGGCAGACTATTAGCAGG